>NC_036643.1:5268201-5287077 GCF_002806865.2 Cucurbita pepo subsp. pepo
CCCCCCCCGGGAGCTCAGCGTCCTCGCTGGCACACTGCCCGGTGTCTGGCTCTGATACCATTTGTAATAGCTCAAGCCCACCACTAGCAAATATTGTCCTATTTGAGATTTCTCTCTCGAGCTTCCACTCACAGTTATAAAGCTTCCCAGTTGGCATAAATCTAGATAAAAGAGTAATTACAAGTAGTATAGGAAGAAGAAAGCACCAGCTACAGAGCGATTCAATTATTTTCAAATCGACCCATTTACTATGTATTGCTTCTTCCCCTTCGAAAAGCCTCGTTTCTTTCCGACCGAACTCTCCAAAGAAGAGCTATCACCAGATTCACCACATTAACCCGAAGAATTCTAGCGTTACCATGAAGCACCACATCACCTAGCAGCTCGAAAATAGCCTCTAACATCTCATAGGGAGGCACCATTTAAACTTGAATGTAGAAAAAACGACCTCCAAGGGCTTCTTGAAGTGGCAAGATTACGTCGACCCAAGATCCAGCCGCAAGAGCAATACCACTTCGATCGGGCTGATTTTAAACCACCGTCTCTTCCAGAGGAAACCTCCATAAACATTTGGAGGCAAGTAAAACATTCCTGTTCACAAATTAAAAGGGAACTGCCCTCCAAGTTTGCTCATCCCCCCAACACACAGATAACTTTAAACTTAACAGTGTTCATCACAAAACAACAAGATCATTCAATCAAGTAGATAGCTATCGAAACTTATTCTATTTCAAATGAATTCATATATGCACTTCATTGCATGCTTTAACTAAGCCAAACATAGATGTTCTTGCCTAGAGAAGAATCTGCATTTCCCTTCATACGGATTTACAAACATCACTTCAATTACCCACAAAGCAACTTGAAATCAAACACAAAATGGCATATCATAGCTTCAAGATCTCGTGAATAACAAGCTATCGTACAATTAAAAAACTTCAAGACACCCCTGCTTCGAAAATGCACCATAAAAAAAACATGTTTGTGTTCAAAAACCAGACACAAATAACATTGATCGACACTGAAATTGCAGAAGATCGCATACCCGACACACGAAATAGCACAAAGAACAATGAAAAAGGAGATAATCAACCTTTTCTTCTAAAACGTGAGGTGGGTCAAAATGTTCTGTCATTCCCACTTTTCCAACGTCTTCTATGAACGAAAGCTTCTCTGCGTAACCCAGAGACATGGTGTCTGCGCTGTCGTCTGTGCTGTCTGTGCTGCCGGTGCTGACCCACTTTCTCTAAGTTTCGCCCCCAGAAGGTGAAGCTAAGATGATCAAAGAGAAGCTCCAGACACGAAAGTCAGGACCCCTCTTGCTCCGCCCCTCGATATGCTCCCAAGTACTTCAAGCATAAGCTTCTTTTTGGGAGACCCCAAATGTGCAAAAGGGGATTTTAGTGAATTTGAAACCATGTTTGTTTCAAGATTTTTCATGTCAAGATTTGTTGTTTCTTAATTGCAATTGTTTAGATATCTCTTTTAAGTTATATAAATTTGATATGTTTAGGAATATTAAATTTTTATTATATGGTTGTTTGATCATATAACCTTTCAGATATGTATCTATTTGATCCTTAGATTTTTAAAAGTGTCTAACAAATCCTTAAAATTTCGAACGTTTGAGATCTGTATCTATTTGATCCTTACATTTTCAAAAAATGTCTAATAGATCCTTAAACTTTTAAACCACCTTTGTCATCTGTATCCATTTGATCCTTAAATTTTCAAAAGTATTTAATAGGTCCTTAAACTTTTAGACGTTTGAGATCTGTGTCTATTTGATCCTTAAATTTTCAAAAGTGTCTAATAAGTCCTTAAACTTTCAAAAGTGTCTAATAAGTCCTTAAACTTTTAAACGTTTGAGATCTGTATCTATTTGATCCTTAAATTTTCAAAAGTGTCTAATAGGTTCTTAAACTTTCAAACCCGACATTTGAGATCTGTATCTATTTGATCCTTACATTTTCAAAAAATGTCTAATAGATCCTTAAACTTTTAAACCACCTTTGTCATCTGTATCCATTTGATCCTTAAATTTTCAAAAGTATTTAATAGGTCCTTAAACTTTTAGACGTTTGAGATCTGTGTCTATTTGATCCTTAAATTTTCAAAAGTGTCTAATAAGTCCTTAAACTTTCAAAAGTGTCTAATAAGTCCTTAAACTTTTAAACGTTTGAGATCTGTATCTATTTGATCCTTAAATTTTCAAAAGTGTCTAATAGGTTCTTAAACTTTCAAACCCGACATTTGAGATCTGTATCTATTTGATCCTTACATTTTCAAAAAATGTCTAATAGATCCTTAAACTTTTAAACCACCTTTGTCATCTGTATCCATTTGATCCTTAAATTTTCAAAAGTATTTAATAGGTCCTTAAACTTTTAGACGTTTGAGATCTGTGTCTATTTGATCCTTAAATTTTCAAAAGTGTCTAATAAGTCCTTAAACTTTCAAAAGTGTCTAATAAGTCCTTAAACTTTTAAACGTTTGAGATCTGTATCTATTTGATCCTTAAATTTTCAAAAGTGTCTAATAGGTTCTTAAACTTTCAAACCCGACATTTGAGATCTGTATATATTTGATCCTTAAATTTTAAAAAATGCATAATAAGTCCTTAAACTTTACGGTTGAGATATGTATCTATTTGATCTTTCAAACCTGACCTTTGAGATTTGTATCTATGTGATCTTTAAATCTTAAAAAATGTCTAATAAGTCCTTAAACTTTCAAACGTGTGACGTTTGAGATCTGTATCTATTTGATCTTTAAATTTTTAAAAATGCATAATAAGTCCTCAAACGTTCAACTCGACGGTTGAGATATGTATCTATTTGATCTTTCAAACCTGACGTTTGTATCTATGTGATCTTTAGATCTTTAAATCTTCAAGAGTGTCTAATAAGTTCTTAAACTTTCAAACCCGACATTTGAGATCTATATCTATTTGATCCTTAAATCTTCAAAAGTGTCTAATAAGTCCTCAAACTTTCAACTCGACGTTTGAGATATGTATCTATTTGATCTTTCAAACCTGACGTTTGAGATCTGTATCTATGTGATCCTTAAATCTTAAAGAGTGTTTAATAAGTCCTTAAACTTTCAAACCCGACATTTGAGAACTATATCTATTTGATCCTTAAATCTTCAAAAGTGTCTAATAAGTTCTTAAACTTTCAAACCCGACGTTTGAGATCTGTATCTATTTAATCCTTAAAGTTTCAAAAGTGTCAGATAGAACCCGTTCTCGATGGTTAGTAATTGAAATTGTAATTGAAATTGTAATTTAACATTACTTCCTTGCTAAAGATAATTAAACGAGGTGAACGCTCAAACGGACAATAAGATAACGAACGTTTTTTTTTTAATTCAACTTCATACGTTTCGATTTCGTGTAAAAAAAATTAAAAAATAACAATATAATTATTCATTAATAATTATGGAAAATCGAAATCATAAATCATTAATAGTCTTCCCATAATTATAAGAATTTAGAATATAAATTAGATATATCTTAATTATTAATATACCATTATTCATATTTTAATACAATTTTCTTTATTAAACTAATTAGAATTATTAATAAATTTAAATTCATTTAGTTATCTTACTAATTTACTTAATATTAACATAAATAATAACTAATTAAAATACAATCAAACAAATATTAATTTTTTCTCTCTAAAATTAATAAATATATATATATATATATATGGAGATGCCTATGGGAAAGGACGTGGAATATAATTCTCATTTCTGACTCCATTTCGAAAAAGATTATTCCCACTACTTTCTAGATCCATAGCTGGCAGATATTGTCCTCTTTGGGCTTTCCCTCAATGCTTTAAAACGCGTCTGCTATGGGAAGGTTTCGACACCCTTATAAATCGTGTTTTGTTCTCCTCCCCAACCAATGTGGGACATCACAATCCACCCCCCTTCGGGACCCAGCGTCCTTGCTGGAACTCTTTCCTTCCTCTAATCAATGTGGGACCGCTACCAAATCCACCCCCTTTGGGACCCAACATCCTTACTAGCACATTGCCTCGTGTCTACCACATTCGGAGAATAGTGAGAAAGCTGGTACATCATTCGGTGTCTAGCTCTGATACCATTTGGTGGCGAACAAAACACCCTATTGTGATGTCCCATAGTGGTTGGAGGGGAGAACAAAACACTATTTATAAGCGTGTGAAAACCTCTTGTAGCATACGTGTTTTAAAGCCTTAAAGGGAAGTCCGAGAGGGAAAACCTAAAAATAACAATATCTGGCAGCGGTGATCTGAGTTGTTACACTCTATTTAAACGGAAATTTTTGGCTTCATTTTAGACTAATAAATTGTGATTAAATTTAATTTTCATCTCCTAATATATATTAAATCCATTAATTAATCAGGTTAAAAAAATTAATTAATCAAATAATAATGAGTAAATTAAATTTATTCTATTAAATAATCTATTATTTGTAGTTAATTTTTTTTAAAGTAAAATCGATTTGGAATTAATTGTATCCGTTTTTTTTTTAATGTTTTTAATTGGTATTAATTATTCATTAATTAACTCCTTAATAATAATTCACGAATATAGGTAGAAAATGAAAGATAATTAATTATTTAGTTTTATTAAAATTTATGATAATATTTATATATATAAATGTTGATTTAACAAGGGATGAGTGAAAGAAATTTATTGATTTCCTACTTGCCTCACTTTTTATATACAAAACCGAAAATATTTGTTAGTAGTGAACTTGAGCTGTTACAAATGATATCAAAGTTGGATTATGGGTGGTGTATCGACGAAGACGTTGGACCTCTAAAGGAGGTGAATTGTGAGATCCCACGTTGTTTGGACTAGGTCACAGCAGATAATATCTACTAGCGGTGGACTTGAGCTGTTACAAATGATATCAGAGCCGGGTTATGGGCGGTGTGCCAGCGAGAACGTTGGGCCCCCAAAGGAGGTGGATTGTGAGATCCCATGTTGTTTGGACTGGGTCAAAGCAGATAATATCTACTAGCGGTGGACTTGAGCTGTTACAAATGATATCAGAGCCGGGTTACGGGCGGTGTGCTAGTAAGTACGTTGGGCCCCCAAAGGAGGTGGATTGTGAGATCCCACGTTGTTTGGACTGGGTCAAAGCAGATAATATCTACTAGCGGTGGACTTGAGCTGTTACAAATGATATCAGAGCCGGGTTATGGGCGGTGTGCTAGTAAGTACGTTGGGCCCCCAAAGGAGGTGTATTGTGAGATCTCACGTTGTTTGGACTGGGTCAAAGCAAATAATATCTACTAGCGATGGACTTGAGCTGTTACAAATGATATCAGAGCCAAGTTATGGGCGGTGTGCCAGCGAGAATGTTGGGTCCCCAAAGGAGGTGTATTGTGAGATCCCACGTTGTTTGGACTGGGTCACAGCAGATAATACGGTGGACTTGAGCTGTTACAAATGATATCAGAGCCGGGTTATGGGCGGTGTGCCAGCGAGAACGTTGGGCCCCCAAAGGAGGTGTATTGTGAGATCTCACGTTGTTTAGACTGGATCAAAGCAAATAATATCTACTAGCGGTGAACTTTAGCTGTTACAAATGATATCAGAGCCGGGTTATGGGCGGTGTGCCAGTAAGTACGTTGGGCCCCCAAAGGAGGTGTATTGTGAGATCTCACGTTGTTTGGACTGGGTCAAAGCAAATAATATCTACTAGCGATGGACTTGAGCTGTTACAAATGATATCAGAGCCAAGTTATGGGCGGTGTGCCAGCGAGAATGTTGGGTCCCCAAAGGAGGTGTATTGTGAGATCCCACGTTGTTTGGACTGGGTCAAAGCAGATAATACGGTGGACTTGAGCTGTTACAAATGATATCAGAGCCGGGTTATGGGCGGTGTGCCAGCGAGAACGTTGGGCCCCCAAAGGAGGTGGATTGTGAGATCCCACGTTGTTTGGACTGGGTCAAAGCAGATAATATCTACTATAGACTTCAGCTGTTACAAATGATATCAGAGCCGGGTTATGGGCGGTGTGCTAGTAAGTACGTTGGGCCCTCAAAGGAGGTGTATTGTGAGATCCCACGTTGTTTGGACTGGGTCAAAGCGGATAATATCTTCTAGTGGTTGGCTTGAGCTGTTACAAATTACTGTGAATCTTGCATTAGTTGGAGAGGAGAACGAAACATTTTTTTAATAAAAATGTGTAAACTTCTTCCTAATAGATGCATTTTAAAACTGTGAGGTTGACAGTATTAGTAATACGTAACAGACCAAATCAGACAATATCTGATAGTAGTTGGTTGTGGCTCTTACAAATGGTATAGAGCCACGTTCTCGATAGTATGCTAACACAGTTCATAAAATTTTCATTTATTTGAATCAAACTCAATCTGAACAAGTTCATAACCAAATTCAAACCGTACGAGTTAAGTTGGATCGATCAATTTTTTTGAGTTATCGATTTTTTTAACACCATATAGTAAATATTCCGTTAATTACAAAAATTTGAAACTTGTTAATGGTAAAAATTCAACCGTAATTTATCCGTAAAAATTAACACTATAAACAAAAATATATTTTTAGCCTTGAATTACAAAAATTGTTTCATTTATAGTGTTAATTTTTACGGTTGAATTTAAAAACGGTATATATATATATATATAAAATACATCGAACTTTTAATAATATTTTAAAATACCCTTAAACTTTAAAAAGTTGTATTTATATCCTTCAACTTCTTAAAAATTTCAAAAGTGCCCCTACCGTTAGTACTATGTTTAAAAAATACTAATGAAAATTTAAAAGTAGCATTAACACCATTAATCTTTATAAAATAAAAAATTATTACCATTAATATATACAGACGAAAACCGTATAACAGCGTCTCATAGATTATCTCATTTTTTAATATTACTTTTAAAAATTCACGATAAAATTTTGAAATAGGGTACTAACTAAAGCTATTTTTAAAATTATTAATTTTTTATAGTTAAAAAATTTATTTTTTGAAATAGTTTAATAATATTATTGAAATAAAATATATTAAAATATTTTTATTAATTTAGCTTATAATTTAAAATATTAAATAATAATAAAAAATATATTTATTATTTATTTGTATTATTTTTGGTTCGAACGAGGACCGAAGTCTCCCAAAATTTGAATTCACTTCGCCCGCTACTCGCGAAAGTGTTTCTTCTTCGTCGGAAAACCCTCCATTGAAACTCAACTCTTCTTCCTCTCTGTTACTCGAACTGTTCATCTCTCTCTCTCTCTCTTTTCATGGCCAATCTGTGAAACATGGCGGCGATGGAGAAGCTATTCGTGCAGATCTTTGAGAGGAAGAAGTGGATCATTGACCAGGCCAAGCACCAGATCGATCTCTTCGACCAGCAACTTGCATCCAAGCTCATTATCGATGGAATTGTTCCTCCGCCTTGGCTTCACTCGCCTTTTCTTCATTCCAACATTTCGTATTTTGAAGGTAACTTCGCGTTTTTGTCGTAATTTTTCATTTCTTATGCTCCATGTTTAGTTAGGTCGAAGCAAGAATTTCTCCATTTCGCAACTTTTTTGCTCAATTGGTTTCTTTTAGGTGTAGGAGTGAGCAGGAATTTTGTTCCTGGAGTTGAGGTCCCACGGTCGCCGCTTCAGACCCATTGTTCTAGTTTGAATGAGGCATTTGTTGCAAACAGTGGGGAGGAGTTGCAGCAAAGGTCGAATGAAGATGCTGGTTCTTTAAACGATGATTTTGATGCAGGAAATAGGCCTGCAGTTTTACCTCAGTGCAATGTAAGTGACGCCCGTGTCTTTAATTGCGCACCTCGTGTTGACACAAGTCCTGTTTCTCCTCAAGGTCGAGGAGGCGGAGTTTTAGAAAATTACCAAGATCCTACTCTGTCACGGGCACGGTTACATAGATCTAAATCTAGGCAAAGGGCTTTAGAGTTGCGTAATAGCGCGAAATCTGCTAGGTGCCACTCCCGATATGAGAACAAGAATGATTCCGTTGCTGATGGGATTGTGGGATCTGCTATTAGTTTGCTGCAGGCTGATCACGAAGATGAATCAGAGTTGGCAAAGCCTTCTAGCAGCTGTAAGGGTATTGGTTCTATGGAAGAGGAGACTAATGTTTGTTGCGAGCAGAAGAATATCTCTACTTGCGCTGATAAATCTAGGCAAAGGGCTTTAGAGTTGCGTAATAGTGTGAAATCTTCTAGGTGCCACTCCCGGTATGAGAACAAGAATGATTCCGTTGCTGATGGGATTGTGGGATCTGCTATTAGTTTGCTGCAAGCTGATCACGAAGATGAATCAGAGTTGGCAAAGCCTTCTAGCAGCTGTAAGGGAATTGGTTCTATGGAAGAGGAGACTGATGTTTGTTGCGAGCAGAAGAATATCTCTATTTGCTCTGATAAATCTAGGCAAAGGGCTTTAGAGTTGCGTAATAGTGTGAAATCTTCTAGGTGCCACTCCCGGTATGAGAACAAGAATGATTCCGTTGCTGATGGGATTGTGGGATCTGCTATTAGTTTGCTGCAAGCTGATCACGAAGATGAATCAGAGTTGGCAAAGCCTTCTAGCAGCTGTAAGGGAATTGGTTCTATGGAAGAGGAGACTGATGTTTGTTGCGAGCAGAAGAATATCTCTATTTGCTCTGATAAATCTAGGCAAAGGGCTTTAGAGTTGCGTAATAGTGTGAAATCTTCTAGGTGCCACTCCCGGTATGAGAACAAGAATGATTCCGTTGCTGATGGGATTGTGGGATCTGCTATTAGTTTGCTGCAAGCTGATCACGAAGATGAATCAGAGTTGGCAAAGCCTTCTAGCAGCTGTAAGGGAATTGGTTCAGTGGAAGAGGAAACTAATGTTTGTTGCGAGCAGAAGAAGATCTCTATTTGCTCTGGTAAAGTTACAATAGTTGGAAGCCCTGGGTTGCAAAGTAGCTCTATTGATGTGGTTAATTCTTTAAATATTTACTTAGAAAATGAAGGGTTATGTGTAGCGGAAGGTTCAATGCAGAATTCTTATAAAGTGAATGAGCAATTTGACTCGCCTAGAACTTCTTCGGGAAAGATTGGATACTGTGAAGAAGGGCCGGCATGTTGCAGGAGTCAGGAATCTAATTTTGATAATGCTGAACTGTCTAGGTTGCAATGTAGCTCTTTGGATGTGGATAAATCTTCACGCATTCCCCCTGAAGATGGAAGAGAGTGTCCTATAGGAGGATCAAAATTGCATTCTGATCAAGTGGATGAGCAACTGGACTTGCCTAAACCTTCTTCTGACAATGTTGAGTGCTGTGAAGAGGCAAAATTAGTAGACTGCAGGAGCCAGGAATGTAATCTTGACAATGCTCTACAGTCCAAGTCACAACGAAGTTCTCTGGATGTGGACGATTCAGCATGCATTGACGCCAATGATGGAAGATTATTGGACTCGCCTAACCCTTCTTCTAGCAATGTCAAATGCTGTGAAGAAACTGTTGTAGGACATTGTAGGAGCCAGGAATGCAATTTTGATAATGCCCGAGAGGCTGGGTCGCTATACAACTCCCAGGATGTAGATAAGTCTTCATACGTCCACTCTGAGGACGGACAATCATGTCCTAATGGAAGTTCAGAAGTGCATTCTGATGAAGTGAAAGAGCAATTGGACTTATCTAAATCTTCTTCCGACAATATGGAGTGTTGTGAAGAAGAAATATTAGGAGATTTCAGGAGTCAGGAGTATAATTTTAATAATGCTCAAAAGTCAGAGATGCAACATGACACCCTGGATGCGGATAATTCATCATGCTTTTCTTCTGAAAATGGAACTTGTTCTGTTGGAAGTTCAAAACTACATTCCGATCGAGTAAGTGAGCCGTCGGAGTTGTTTAGGCCTTCTTCTGCCAATGTTGAATGCCATGAAGTAGGACTAGGAGACTGTAGGACCCAAGATTGTAATTTTGATAATAATGCAGAAAAGTCTGGTTTAGACAAAATTTCCAGTTCACCAATAACGGAAGTAAGGGAGAAAACATCAGATAAGAAGCCCTCCACTTCCGTGGATAACAAGAGGGATGTTAATGAAAAAGAAAAATGCAATTCACCCCTTCACATGCCTATGCCGCAGATTCAGGTCGACTCAGTGAACGAAGACAAACATCATAAAGGTATATGTGAATCTCAAAGTGAAAAGAGATATGATAAAGAAGTAGCTACTTGTTCTTTGCTGCAAAGTGATGAACCTGTAGAACAAAATATTTCTTTGAAAGATGGAGTGCCGAATTTGCAGTATTCCCATGAAAATGCAGTTGAAATTCAACTAGTGGATACAGACGATGCATCAATTCTGATAAGAGATACAGAAACGTTTAGAGATCAAATGGTCATGGCTCCTTGTGTTCCTTCCGCTGGTGAGGGGGATAGTAATTTGGAGCAGAAACAAAAAAGTTCAGGCATAACTCAGTGTGAAGATTCAGATTCCTTTGAGGGTTGCACTGATCACATGGTCATGGCTCCTTGTGTTCCTTCTGCTGGTGAGGGGGATAGTAATTTGGAGCAGCCACTGAAAAGTTCAGGCATAACTCAGTGTGAAGATTCAGATTCGTTTGAGGGCTTCACTGAGCACTTGAATGGTAACCATCATTACGTATCAACAGAGTGCCAGACTGCAGAGACATCAATAAAGTCAAAAACTTTCAGCTCAGTTTTGAGGGCATCTAGTTCTGACGAAAAGGAGATAGAGGTTGAGCTGCAATTGGACAATGGTATTCCAGCGTCTTTAGGCTTGAGGAGTGAGCAACTTCAAATCAACAGGAGTCCTATAGATAAAAACTTGATGCAGGAATTTGACACTGAAAAACCTGTCCTTGAACTTCAACGATTATCATTTTGTGAAGAAGGATACCAACAACCAAATGTGAGCATCGGCCCTATTGAAATGTTGCTATTGGAAAAAGAAGCTCGCTTGATTCAGAGGTCTGATTCTTCACCCACGCTTCCAGTCAAAGAGGTATGTATTACAACGGGAAGATTTTTCTAGCTAGTGTTTTGAAGTGTGAACTGCAGTAACTTCTTAGGGCTTAATTGCTGGATGCAGGAAATTTTTTTTGAAGGTTGAAGCACACGATAATAAAATATACATTAAAATACATATAATATTAAGAACTAGCATGATGTATGAGGTATAGAAAAAAAGAGGTATTTGATACCCCCCTCCTTTAGGTCATTAACATTTCTGTTTCTTGCTTTCGTTTTTTGTGTTCTTCTGGGTAATAACCATTTTCTGTTTCTCATTTGCAAGAAAATTTTAGAAAAGAAATCTGCTTGTTTCCAATTTTTCACAAACATTTAAAAGTAGTATTTAAATAATTTTAACTAATGAAGTACCTATGAAATATAAAAAATTGAAAATATAAATACAATTTTGAATGTTTTACTTTCAAAAAAATTATATTTTCAAGTAGAATTTTCATTTTGTTATATCATATGTTAGAGAATAAGAAGTCAGACCAAACACATAAAAAATGAAGGATTAGAAAGAAAAAAAAAACTGCCAAACACATTTTATTTCCGTATCAGAAAATGAAAAACAAGAGATCAGACACTATCAAACATGCCTTGGCAGGTTGACTATTAAAAACATAGTTCATGCATAGTCTTCAAAATCTTTAAAAATAAACTACAATATCACGAGGCAGACCCAGAACCAGTCATCATCACCAAATAGATTCTCACCTCCAATTTTTCCATCATTACTTATAATCTCTTGTATTTTTAACCATTAGACTCTATAGCCAAGTATTTCCTTCTTTAGTCTAGTTATTTTCATGTGCCTCTACGTCTGCAAAGCTTTAGCAGTCATTCAGCTGGTGATATGCATTTTACTTCACGATTAAGCTAAGGCACTTAGGCACTTAGGTGTACTTATGAAGTTAAGATCAAACAATTGAACTATGTGTTGTTTTCAAGTATAATGATCTCTTTGGTGAAACATTGGTATACTAAAATGCATATCACTTACATTTATTGCTAAAGTACCTGTGGAAGAATGTGAAAATAATTCTTCCAATTCATATAACAAAAGTTGATTTTGTTCTTTTTAATATGTTGTTTTCTGCATACTGTTCTTGAAAGGATGGAGCCAGATTTAGTAAGGGAGATGATGGTGGTCATTCTGATTGTGCTTTTATTAGGGTGTAATGTTCACTAAATGCTGACGTATCAGTTTCTAACAAATTTCTTGGCAGGGATTTGATTGATTTTTCCTCCTTTTTTACTTTTTCTATTTACTTCACGATCTTGTTTCTTTGTGCATGATTGACAGGATCTCTCTCGGTTCGGAAGCAATAACAGAGGTACACCATTGCAAAATGGTATGCTAGAGAGCCAAAGTTTGGTTCCCGAAGAAAATTTTCAGTGTGGAGATATTGAACTTCCTATGGATACTGGGAAAACTGATGGAATGGAGGAAAAGGGGAAACTTACTTTGTGCTCGCTTCATACTCCACTTACCCAAACTTCTCATTATCTTGGTGCAGACAAGGATATGCCTGCTTTAGAGGGGTTCCTAATGCGATCTGATGACGAAGAGCCATGCATTTCTGTTGGTGGAATCAACTTTGACAAATTAGATCTTTCAAAATGTATGATAGAACGTGCTAGCATCTTGGAGAAAATTTGTAAATCTGCTTGTATAAACAGTACATTATCCTCACCTTCAGAAAGTTTTAGGCTGAACAAGGTGACAGATTTGTACAATTCTCTTCCTAATGGTCTACTAGAGTGCATGGACTTGAAGAATAACCTTCTGATGAATGATCAAAATAAGCTACTGAAGGATGGTAGTAACTCTTTGAATGGAGAAGTCAACTTCTCTCCTCATGGGTCTTCTTTTGATTGCCTGCAAAGCTTTAACAGTCATTCAGCTGGTGATCTCAGGAAGCCATTTGCATCTCCATTTGGTAAGTTGTTGGATAGAAATTCATTAAATTTGTCAAGTTCTGGAAAACGAAGTGGCCAGAACATAGAGCTTCCTTGCATTAGTGAGGAAGCTGAGAATACCGATGAGATTGATAACGAATTTTCGAAGGATATGAGATCGAGCAAGCGAGCACCACTTGTTGACATTACAGAAGATGCAAATGTTGAGGTAACAGTTTCTGAAGCTGCGGCGGTTGCTGATAGATTGAGTTTAGAATCTTTAAACATAGAACTCAGCAACACAAGGACTCATATTGGGACCAAAGAGAATCTGGGAAACCAGAAAAGCAGCAAGAGGAAATATGTGAATGAGGCTGTGAGTCGTGATACCTTGCCAGGAGAAAACGGTGCTAAAAGAGTCACTAGATCATCCTATAATATATTTAGCCGGTCAGATTTATCCTGTAAAAAAGATTTCAGAAAGGAAGGTCCTCGATTCTCTGAAAAGGAATCCAAGCATAGAAATATCGTGTCCAATATAACTTCTTTTATTCCTCTTGTCCAACAAAGAGAAGCTGCAACTATTTTGAAAGGTATGTTTATTTATTTATCTTGACGTACATGGATTGATCATGAACCTTAAGCATTTCTTGGATATAGTTTGAACATCGTGTATCTGATGATCTGTGTATTGTCTGAATTGTAATTTATATTTTGTAACTTGTGCATTCCTGTAGGGAAGAGAGATATTAAGGTGAAGGCCATCGAAGCTGCTGAGGCTGCAAAACGCCTTGCAGAAAAGAAAGAAAATGAACGTCAAATGAAGAAAGAAGCCCTGAAACTTGAAAGAGCAAGAATGGAACAAGAGAATTTGAGGCAGATTGAACTGGATAAAAAGAAGAAAGAAGAAGAGCGGAAGAAGAAGGAGGAAGAAAGGAAGAAAAAGGAGGTTGATATGGCAGCAAAGAAAAGACAGAGGGAAGAAGAAGAGAGGAAGGAGAAAGAAAGAAAAAGAATGCGTGTTGAAGAAGTTAGGAGACGATTACGAGAGCATGGTGGGAAGTTACGATCTGATAAAGAGAATAAGGAAGCAAAACCCCAAGCCAATGTAAGATGCTATATGTGACAACGTTTGAACTTTCCTTGTGCTTATGGGCTTTGAAAGGTAAAAACCGCTTATTATTTTCTTCTGTAGGACCAAAAACCACGTGACAGAAAGGGATGTAAGGATGGGACTGTCAAACTGGTCAAGGAAAGTGGCCATGACAGCTTTCACAAACTCTCAGTTACCGAGTCTAAGACTACTTCTACAAGCGATGCTGTGAGGGGAAGCTTTGTTGTGGAGGACTCACAACCAACGAGTGTTGATTTTCTAGAGGCAGAGGTAAATTGCTTTGTGAGTGCAAATTTCCAAAATATATGACGTGATTTAGGTGAAAAGTTATATTCCCATGATAGGAACGGGTAATTAGCTAGTATCCTTCCATTTTCCTAATCCTCACCAGTCTTCTACCTCAAAATATCACATATATTTTTGTGATATTGTGAGTGCTAAGTTATATTCCCAGAGGTAAATTGCTTTGTGAGTGCAAATTTCCAAAATATATGACGTGATTTAGAGTGAAAAGGTATACTCCCATGATAGGAATGGGTAATTAGCTAGTATCCTTCCATTTTCTTGATCCTCACCAGTCTTCTACCTCAAAATATCACACATATATGTACTTTTTATAGAATTGTCATGATCTTTTTGAAGGATAATAGATGGAGGAACTACATTGAAATGTTGTGGAGGTATTCAGTGCTATATCTGAAAGATTTTGGCTTCTAGATGAAGTAGTTGTTGGAATTGTCCTAAGATATCTTTTGTAGATAAACAATAAGATATTTGAAAAAGGACAGAACTCACAACACCTTAGGCTTCCAGCTGGTTTTAGATCTTAATCCACAAGAAACATGGAAGTCATTTTCTAGAGAATTAAAGCTTTATTGATTTTGCTGTGTCCTGTTACATAGTTGTATCCAAAGAAAATTAATTCTAATTCATCTAGAAGTTCTGTGGGACTTTGAAGAGGAAATCATAGTGAAACCTGGAAATCTAATTGAACCAAGAATTTCAGGACACCATATAATAATGACGTTTGTTTAACGCTTGATCTTATCATATGTAGCTTAATAAATATGAGAAATGAAATAATTTATACGTTTGAACTCCCTTGAGAATTTGAATACATTGGAAAATACTGTTTTTCACTCCAATTGCAATCCAACGTAAATTGTGTTGTTTCTCTTCTGTCCTAAGATGACTGCCCAAGTATTTGGTAGTTTAAGGTGAGAATTAGTTGGCAAATAAAGATAGATCTTGCTTGGTTTGAGCAAAATGGAATAAATTTTTTACAATTGTAATACACCTTTAGAGGTTTGATATTAAATCGTCATTTTGCTTGGATGATTTTTCCTGTTCTCCTTTGAGCTTCATATGAGTGTAACCTTCACAACCATTTCTTAAATATTAAAAGTTTATCTGCTTCATGCGGGAATTTATGATCTTCTATAGGCACTTGAAAATGTGATGGAACATAGAATCTCCGAAACAAGTGAAGAACAATCATATCAGATTTCTCCTTACAAAGCTTCTGATGATGAAGATGAAGAGGATGACGATGACGGCATACAAAATAATAAATTTGTTCCTTCATGGGCCAGGTGTGTAGCTCGGCCTTATGTTTTCATATAAGGAAATAACAAATGTGATTTGAACTTCAATAATGCAATTAGTACATTTTGCATTTATTTTGTCAAAGATTATCCCGAAGAACATTTCAAATTTGCCAATTTTTTCTGTTAGAACTAATATCTTCATACTTCTTTATGCAGTAAGGATCGCTTAGCTGTTCTTTTTGCTTCCCAGAAAAAATTGGATCCAGAAATTATCTTTCCACCGAAAAGTTTTTGTGACATAGCTGAAGGTGAAATTAACGCATAAAGATGGTTGCAGCTTTTAATTCTTGTTAAATAAAAACACACTGAGTTAGTTTAACTGTTTTGCAGTTCTCTTGCCTCGACAACATCAGTCTAAATAGACAATAGACCGAACCTTCACAATGTGGATAGATTTTTTATCTGCAACACAAACATTCCCCTTTCTGCCTGTGCAAGAGACTTGCCTAGGTACGCTTTTACTAAACTGCTGTTTTTCTCTGACTTGAACATCATATCGTGGTTTATCATTTTTGCCTTGTTTAATAAATTAGTTGCAACCCCACTTGTTTGGACTTCTTGGCATTAGAGGATCACTGTTAGTAAAGTAGGCCTATGTACATAACGTCGACTTTAGTATTTGAGCAAATCTTTTAGCCACCCTTCACTTATTTCACTCGGTAAATAGGCTTCTCTCTTGAACCTTTTTTCACTCGGTAAAGGTGGATGCTATCGGTCGAAAATCTCTTCTTTCCTCTCCCTTCAAACACTGTAAACGAAGAAAATGAAAGGATGTTCGAGCGTTTTCGCTCCTTCACCTATTTATTTTTGAACTGTAAACTCGGTGGCTTCGCTCCTTAGCTTTTGTTTTTTCTCCTTCACCTCGTAAACAAGAAAGACTCAAGATTAATTCGATTGAATTCAATCACTTAAAGAACGGTAAACTCGGTCTTCGTCTTCTTCCTTTTCCTCTCCCTTCAAATACTGACTCTTTTCTTTTCTTTCTCTTTTGAAGGATAGATTTAGTTACCTAGTATCTAGGAGATTTAGTTACCTAATATCTAGAGATTATTGTATCTAAAGATTATTATTTAGATCTATAGTTACCAATAACTAGAGATTTATCTTTATCGTGTTATCTTATTACCTATTGTTTATGGATTTATTTAGATTACTAGTACTTAGGAAATTTAGATTATCTATTGATTTAGACTTAGTTAGCCTTTCTCACGTAGACATGTAATTCTCTGAATAATAATAAGCCAGCTAATTTAGACTTGCAACCGTTTTTATTTGTGCCATGTCTCATTGAAATGATAGAGTGCTATATTATGTGGCAGATTTTGCTGATTAATTTCTCAAGGAATTGCTGCTCAGGTGATTAGTTTCTTGCTGCTCTTTAACTCTGAATAGCTAAATTGAGATGATCATTGTACAACTACGCAGCTTTATATGTAGGGTCAATTTCTTAGCACCAAAATAAACTATACAACCCGATTCTCACCACCCTCCCTCCTTATGACTGGATATCTCAACCATGAAACAGTCGGGGAAAAAGGCTGTAGTGAATTCTTGGTGTTAACCTTCCCTTCTTTTGCTTTGGGGTAGGCAGGGGGAGGATTTAGGTTACTCCAACTTGTAGGTGTAAAGCACTAGTTTCTAACATAGCTTCTCTATGTACAATTTTTTTTTTTAATATATTATCTAATGAAGAAGATGAAAGTGCAGATGAGATTGTTCAACTTGAAGAGGCAAATTTTGATTATATTCTAGAAAAAGAAATGAGTAACCTTAACGTCGTAACGGCATAAGCATTGTTACCTAGGTCTATGTCGGAGGAAACCATAGTATGAATAAACTTCGGTTGTATAAACAGTGATATGGAATCACTTCAAGGGAAGTAAGATTC
This sequence comes from Cucurbita pepo subsp. pepo, assembly GCF_002806865.2. Taxonomy (NCBI): domain Eukaryota; kingdom Viridiplantae; phylum Streptophyta; class Magnoliopsida; order Cucurbitales; family Cucurbitaceae; genus Cucurbita; species Cucurbita pepo. The sequence continues at coordinate 5,285,714 of NC_036643.1, forward strand.
TGATTACCTTGTTGATCGAATATCTTAAGACAAGAATACTTGTGTGAGATTCGAATCACTCCATAAGCAAAATCAATCATGTCAAGCTTGAATGATTCCCATGCAACCTAAACTATATAGAATTGCAAAGAAACTTAGTCATTGGCTAAAGGAAAGCATAAATGTCTACTTTACAAATACAAAGATAATATACATGGCTTTATATAGCCTCAAAATAAAGACACTGACCGAACACGAGACATTTCAAGAGTTTTAACCTTCATATTTTATGACCACAATTAGCCACTACATAGTGTAACCTTAAAGTAAATAAAAGTCTTAAAATACATTAAAGAAATACAATAACTCTAAGTTATTATCTATCTTAAATTTGTAATCATCTAAGAATAAATGAAGCCTCACTTGAAGTATCTTAAAGTCCCGATTTCATAAATGAAGCCTGATTCTACTTAATGTAACAATATCGCATGATTGAAATGCCTAAACAAAGTTAGGTTAAATTCACTGCATAAGCATATCTAAGGTCAGTTCAATATGTTTCTGTAGCATGTCAGTAGAGCTACAATCATAGATCAGGTTGCAAGTGCCTGATAATTTCTTTGATTTGTCTTAGTACCATAGTTTTTTTTGTTCCCCACTGCCATATTTGCTTTGCTTTACAGATCTTACTAGTTTTGCTTCTCCCATTTTTAGGGTTCGCACATTTTGTGTTCAGCTCAAGTTCATCGCAAGCAGATAGTATTCGTTTTAGTCTGTTACGTATCACCGTCAGCCTCATGATTTTTAAAACGTGTTTATTAGGGAAAGGTTTCCACACCCTTATAAGGATTCGTTCCCCTCTCCAACCGATGTTGGATCTCACAATCCACCTCTTTGGAGTCCATTGTCCTCATTGGCACACTGCCTGATGTCTGGCTCTGATAACATTTGTAACCGTCCAAATCTATTGCTAGCAGATATTGTCCGTGTTAGACGAGCACGACTCCTCCACAATAGTATGATATTGTCCACTTTGAGCATAAGCTTTGATGGCTTTGCTTTTGGGCTTCCCCAAAAGGCCTCACACCAATGGAGTTAGTATTTCTAACTTATAAACCCATGATCATTCCCTAAATTAGCCGATGTGTGACTTCCATCATCCAACACCTCCCTTCGAACAAAGTGCGTCTCCCCTTAATCAAGGCTCGATTCTTTTGGAGTCTGCATAAGCTTTGATGGCTTTGCTTTTGGGCTTCCCCAAAAGGTCTCATACCAATGGAGTTAGTATTTCTAACTTATAAACCCATGATCATTCCCTAAATTAGCCGATGTGTGACTTCCATCATCCAACACCTCCCTTCGAACAAAGTGCGTCTCCCCTTAAT
>NC_036643.1:5289353-5311121 GCF_002806865.2 Cucurbita pepo subsp. pepo
ATATATATATATATATATATATATATATATATATATATATATATATATATATATATATATATATATATATATATATATATATTATGTTTGGTTTTACTATTTATGTTTCAATCTCTTTATTAATTTTGATAATTTTAAGATTTCGTATCTCATTCACTGTACTTTTTTCTGATTCTTGGTACAACTAAGGGCATTCAATGACACGAGAACTCGAGCGACTTGGATCATCTAAAAACCGTAAAGGTTAGGTTGAATTTTTGAAAAATAAAAAATTCGGTCCGATTTGCGGATTGACATTTTTGTTAGGTCAACTCGACCAATCCAAAAACAGGGTTACAACTCAATCCTATTTTAAAGATAATATTTGACATTGTTTTAGTGATGTGTTGTGACTTGTGAATGTTTGATACTTGAGTTTTATGAGATTTAAGTTATTAACGTAACATGTATTGTTGATAAGTATAATTTTTAAAAATAATTATAAAAAAAACAACCCGACAACCCAACCCAACTAAAAAATAGATGGCTGGGTAGAGTTGAGTTGTGAACTCTATTCAGGTTGCTCGGGTTACTATTCACTAACCCAAATTTTCGAATTGGTTCAAAAGATTTTTCCAACCCAACCAAACTCGAAAATAGAGGGCTGAGTAGAGTTGAGTTGTGAACTCTATTCAGGTTGCTCGGGTTACTATTCACTAACCCAAATTTTCGAATTGGTTCAAAAGATTTTTCCAACCCAACCAAACTCGAAAATAGAGGGCTGAGTAGAGTTGAGTTGTGAACTCTATTCAGGTTGTTCGGGTCACCATTCACTAACCCAAAATTTCGAATTGGTTCAAAAGATTTTCCCAACCCAACCCAACTCGAAAATAGAGGGCTGAGTAGAGTTGAGTTGTGAACTCTATTCAGGTTGTTCGGGTCACCATTCACTAACCCAAAATTTCGAATTGGTTCAAAAGATTTTCCCAACCCAACCCAACTCGAAAATAGAGGGCTGAGTAGAGTTGAGTTGTGAACTCTATTCAGGTTGTTCGGGTCACCATTCACTAACCCAAAATTTCGAATTGGTTCAAAAGATTTTCCCAACCCAACCCAACTCGAAAATAGAGGGCTGAGTAGAGTTGAGTTGTGAACTCTATTCAGGTTGTTCGGGTCACCATTCACTAACCCAAAATTTCGAATTGGTTCAAAAGATTTTCCCAACCCAACCCAACTCGAAAATAGAGGGCTGAGTAGAGTTGAGTTGTGAACTCTATTCAGGTTGTTCGGGTCACCATTCACTAACCCAAAATTTCGAATTGGTTCAAAAGATTTTCCCAACCCAACCCAACTCGAAAATAGAGGGCTGAGTAGAGTTGAGTTGTGAACTCTATTCAGGTTGCTCGGGTCACCATTCACTAACCCAAATTTTCGAATTAGTTCAAACGATTTTCCCAACCCAACCCAACCCAACCCGTGTATACCTCTAGGTAAAACGAGTAAGAGTACAATGATTCGGGCTTGGAGAATTTGGTGTCATTAGGGCTTCTATTTTATCGTACCGAAAGGTCTAACGAATTGAGATTTCCTTATTGGGCTAGATCATTACGGGATAAACGGATCATTTAAGATGAAAAGGATGAGCTTTAAGAGAACGATTTGGAGTTCTTGCAAAGTGGAACGGTTGAATATTTTTTTCAAATTTCCCATCGAAAATTATTTAAATGATTTGTATAAAAGTTTAATTATTATAGAATATAATCGAGTAATATTATTACAATAAATATAAAATTATAAATTTTAAACAATTAAATTGGGATTTTTAAATGAATGAAATTTGCTTATAAATAAATTAAATATTTTTATTTAATTATTTTAGTTTCAATTTTGTAATAATTAAATAAAAAGTATTTTCTTTTAATAATAATAATAATAATAATAATAATAATAATAATAATAATAATATATATATATATATATATATTTCGTTTTATAATTTCTTCGTGTAATCGTAACCAAGAAGCCCACTTTTAGCCCAATTTACAAAAGTCGCCTCCCTCTCTCTCTCAATCCGTCAGTGTTATTTTCTCCCTTTGATTGATTTTGAAATTCCATTTTTTTTTTCCTCGGAAGCGTTTCTCTCTCTAGAATTCATGACGGTATGTTCTCGTTTGATTTCTGCGTCTTAAGTTTATTATTACAATTTTGATTTTTTCTTTGATGTGCTTTCCGATCGGTTCGAGTTTTCGTTTTTTTGATTCGATTCGCCACTTTTGATTTGTTTATTCATTTGATTTTGTTAAAGATTGTTCAATTCTGCGTTTCTAGATTTTTTTTATTCGTTTTCCTGAGGTTGATGTTGATTGATTCTGGATTAGTTATATTGGGCAGAAATCTGGATTTTTGTGCAAGATTAATTAATTTCTTGGAGGTCGTTTCTGAATGAATAATTCTGACAGCTGCATTCAAATATGTGACGTAGTTGGAGTAATTGATGTTGGAGGCAACTTTTTAATTGGTCTATTTTGTTTTGTTTGATTGAGTAATATCGATATTTTCAAAATCTGTTGCTATAAAGCAATGTTGTATGGTAATAAATGATGGTTGTTAGATTCGTAGTCCGATTGGTAAGGTAAGCCATCAGATTCACCGAGGGTACATCTTGTTTGTTCTTTCTTTTTGTAGGACAAAGGTCGGCCATTGCCAAAGTTTGGTGAGTGGGATGTTAATGATCCGACATCAGCTGAGGGGTTCACCGTGATTTTTAACAAAGCTAGGGATGAGAAGAAAACAGGCGGCAAACCTGATTCACCTGGGAAAGTTGATGCACAGGGCCGGTCTGGAGCGGATCCTGCCAAGGCACCGCCTGTGAGATACATTCATAATCCTTTTTCTTTTGTGCTATTGAATGGTGGTTATAGCTAGCATCTCTATTGATATTAAAGTAGCTGGCATCTAAATAGTCCTTCTTTTGCATCTTTGGACAATTGTTTGGTTTATTACTGTCAATGAATTTCTGAGAGTGTTTGCTTCTGATAGTGTGGGTGTGTATATATATGTGCATATATCTGGGTTGAGCTCTGTTCGAACTCTTGGGAAGTATCTTAATTTGGAATTAAAACGTGCTGGTTAAGTACCTAGAATTAAGCTTTAAGGAGAGATGAAACATGATATCACACCATTTAATGTAACAAAATTTGAATCTCTTTGATTTTATATACCTTGTTAGGTACTTTATGTTCATGAAACATGAATTCCCTAGTTTTTTTTTTTAATCTTTGAGAGGGCTCTGGTTCTTGTTCCATAAATGTAGGCTGTCGAATGTAATGACTCGACCTCAGTTCTTGTTGCATAAATGATTAATCTGCAATGTTACCTTACATATTGTATTTACAAGTTTTATTTGGCCTTTTTTCCCCTCATGTGGATGATTATCAGAAGAAATGGCTTTGCTGTATCCAAAGTCTCTTTGATTTTATATACCTTGTTAGGCACTTTATGTTCATGAAACATGAATTTCCTAGTTTTTTTTATCTTTGAGAGGGCTCTGGTTCTTGTTGCATAAATGTAGGCCGTCGAATGTAATGACTCGACCTCAGTTCTTGTTGCATAAATGATTAATCTGCAATGTTACCTTACATATTGTATTTACAAGTTTTATTTGGCCTTTTTTGCCCCTTCGTGTGGATGATTATCAGAAGAAATGGCTTTGCTGTATCCAAAGTCCCCCTGCTGAATCTTGAGAAGGATTCGTTTAGAAGCCTTGGTTGAAAAACAATATTATTCTGTAATTGTGCTACTTTGGCTTCTCAAAGACGATGAACTTTTCATGGAGCCCTAATGTTCCTGCTAAATCTTATGCAATTTCATGTAAAGCAGAGTGTTATTGTTGTGGAGGAAAAAGTAAAGAAGACAAACATGTATTATATTTATATGATTGATATGGTGGTTTTTTATTATAGGATACAGTTGCTATTCTGTCTTTGCCTTTGGTGTGAGCTGTAAAGCTTTGCACTAGACATGATGTATAATTGTGGCTGGTATAATTAATGTATTACAACCTTTTCTTTTCTTGGAAGACAGCCTTTCCCATAACATAAATATTTACTCGACAGGGAAGATTTGAACCTACGACCCACCAAGAAAAGACATTTGATGTCTGGTTTAGTTCTCCCATAACACATAAACTACACAAACTTATAGACATTTGAGAAAATACAATGAATTTATGGTATTCCAAGTTCGGCCAAAAGTTGCAAGGAATGATTAGCTAACCTTGGTCTGTGAAGGCTTTCCCCCTGGCTCTTTGGTTTTGCACTTCTTTCCTCTGTAGTACCTCGACGTGACATGAGCGTGCAAGGGGTTCTCAAGAATCTGTTTTCCTTTCTTTTATAAGGGAGACTGCAATTGGAAAAAGAGGACGAACGGGGAGGAATAACCAATCGATGAAGGAACATGAAACCATTCTGTTTCAATAGAGGTACGAGAAAGGATTGGGGGCAATGAAGTAGGTGAAGTGATGAGTATTGCGGAGGCTTTGATGGTTGCTAATTGAAGACCGAGACAATATGAGCATAAGTAGGAGATCTTCGTAAACATGTTAAAGGGCTCCCGTCTTTGGCGGGTCACCTTTCCAAGACTGAGAAAGGCGAACATCTGGGCAAGTAAGTAGGAGGTCTTCGTAAACATGTTAAAGGGCTTCCGTCTTCGACGGGTCACCTTTCCAAGACTGAGAAAGGCAAACATCTAGGCAAGGGAAAGCGCAATGCGCATGGTGCAAATGACTTGATTTTTTCATGATATACCAATCAGAATGGAGCGGTTTTACGGAGCCAATAAAAGAAAAAGTGAACAATACGTAGCTATAAAACCCGAATCTTCAGAATCTTATTAGTTTAGGAAAGGAAAAGTTCAAGGTAACAATTAAAGTAGCAATGAAAAGGAAATACAAGTGGCTAGGGCCAATGTAAAGGATTTAATAGTCAGGGAGCTTGGTATCTTGCCCTTATCTGTTCTAAAGAAAAGCCCTTCGTACAAAGGCCAATTGATTACAACCAGAGTTCCACACAGAACAACCTGCAAAGCCATTGTTTGAAAGGTCATAACCAAACCACTGCCACTCTCCACTGCTTTCTTCACCATCCCAAGAAAGCACAGCAAATTAACCAATGAAACTGTTGCTATTATAGTAAACATTGGAGAGGAAGCTCCAAATTCCATGATCTCCTTTTCATATCGTTCCGAGGCTTCTTGATCGGTCACTTTAGCTGTGATTACAAACGCTGAATCCGACAATCCAATTGTCTTCAAGACCGTATCGATAAGAGCAAAGAGATAGGAACTTGTTCTCTTGTATAGCCAAATCCTCTGTTCATTCCACCAACCCAAGATTGTTCCTCCAGCCAACAAATACTCCACCAAACTACCAGCATACTTAGCAAATATCACATATGTGAAAGGTATCAGCCAAGGGCTTGAAACCTGAGTACACAAAGTAGTCACCGCTCAGTGGTAAGTCGGTCGACAGTTTCGGTTCGTATAAAGTGTAAGAGAGACAGGAAAGTTATGTACCTGGGGAAACAAGGGAATGCCTCTGAGGAGATAAAGTGAGGGGATGATGGAGTAATATAATGTTGCCAAGGAATTAACAGCCCAGAGACAATAGGTACAATATCCCATTCGTAGGCCTAGGCTGATCTTTCCACGAGCATACCGTGTAGGACTGTACCTCGAAAGAAGAATTTGGAGGTCACCTTCCGACCATCGCTTATGTTGAACTAGTGTCTGGATTAATGAGGTTGGTGCAACACCTAGGAAGGCTCCCCTCTCTGGATTGTAGTAAACCGATTTCCATCCCTGGCTTTGTATCGACAACCCGGTTATAACATCTTCTACAGGACATCCATATCTCAAACCCATCTGCAATTCAAAAGTTGATGATCAGCCTCAGAAATGTGAGATAGGAAGGTAGTAATATAAGGAGAGACTGACCTCTTTTCCCCATTCCGTGTTCTCTTCATATGAACAGCTTGCTAGATGCTTCGATTTTTCTTCGAGTTCATTTACATCGTCTCCCGAGTTCCTATAGTCCTTACTGTTCCAATCATTTCTGTATCCTTTGCTGTACTTTTTACCACATAGAACATCTCTTCTATGAAAGCAGCCTGTTCCAATATATAGAGGACCTCCAAAACTATCCAAACCGGGCAGTTCGACCTTCACAGGACAAAATCATTTACATTACTGGAACTAAGTTACTATAAACTTTTTGAACTTTCTGGACGATATCGACTTACCTCATTAATGACCCGTAAACTACTTGCATAGATCTCGTTCTTGGTTATGTTATCAAACAATTGTGGAAACTGCACATATGCAATCTCATGACCCTTTTCTTCATCCATTAAGAAGCAAAGTGCATCTCTTATGGCATCAGAGTTGTTTGAATACATATCACAGTCTACATTGAGTATGATTTGCCCATTGCTGATCTGTGATGAGACCCTTAGCTGAAAATGGAACCAATGACAACCAGGTTAGGTACTTACATCAAATGTGCGGAAACGAGTGATAATCGGTGCATTAGCTTGATATTAGGTGCTATTTTAGTATTCTCGATCGATGTCGGCTTCTGTGAAGGTTATAGATTAGACTGTGTCTCTATATCTTTACATATTCAAGTAGATTATTACCAAGGCATTCATGGCTCCAGCCTTGAAGTTATGGAAATATCGAGGTCTCTTCTCACGAGCCAAATACACCAAAGTTGGTAACACGGACCCTTCAACATCCTTAGCTTTTGGATCTCTGCCATCTATGACTATCTGGGATGTTGAGAACAGAGAATCAAATATTAGAAAGACTATGCAAACATTCAAGGAAGATGTTTGTAAGGTCCAAGCAACAGATGTTACCTGAAGGAACGTATCGTGGTCTTTACGAGATGCATAGGATTCCCATTGGGAAAATCCTTTGCTACTCGACTGTATCTCGTCAGGAACCCGGCCTAGTTTTACTGCATAATTGATTCTATTCTCCATATCCTTGTATAGTGTCTGCAAAAGAAGAAATCATCCAGGTAAAGGTAGCCATTAATAGCGTTGTGTTCTGTGATCCATAGTTAAGTTTCTATTAGATGTAAAATAACCTGAATGAAGTCCACTTCTTTGCTCTGATGATCTGTGTGTGAGGCAAAGTAAGCTGCAGGTGACCTTGGCTGGATGTTGAACTTCTTGCAGAATGGTATCCAGTGCTTTGCAAATTGAGAGGCCTCCATGAGAGCATAGTAGGTGAGCTTGGAGCCTGCATCGTCGGAGAGGTACACGCTGAGCTTCTCTGGCGGGTAATCGTATGCCATGACTGATAATACTGTGCTGATGACCATAGCTGGTGGCTCCATCTCCGGATCTGCTGTGCACACAAATATGTCCACTCCTGGAAACTCTCCCTCATGCCTGTCATCAAAAATACCCCTTTTCAAACTAAGCATAAACCAACTGAGAGCCTATTCCAGAGCAATATCCCATTTCTAAAAGGCGTTTGTTAGGCTTTTTCTTATGGACTTTCTTTAAGATTTTAAAAGGCGTTTGTTAGGGATATGTTTCTATACTCGGAATGTTTCGTTCCCCTCTCCAACCGATGTGGGATCTCACAATCCACCCTCTTAGGGGCCCAATGTTCTTGTTGGCACACTATTCAGTGTCCGACTCTATACCATTTGTAACAGCCCAAGCTAACCACTAGTAGATATTGTCCTCTTTGGGCTTTCCCTTCTGGACTTCTCCTTCAGATTTTCCCACATCGTATGCTAGAGAAACTCTCCCAAGCTAACCACTATTCGATGTGGGATCTCACAATCCACTCCCTTGGGGACCCAGCGTCCTCACTGGCACACCGCCCGGTGTCTAGCTCTAATATCATTTGTAACAGTCCAAGCCCACTTCTAGCATATATTGTTCTATTTGGGCTTTCCCTTTTAAGCTTTCCCTCAAGATTTTAAAACACCTCTGTTAGAGAGAGGTTTCCACACCCTTATAAGGAATGTTTTGTTCCCCTCTCCAAACGATGTAGGATCTCACAGTTTCAAAGCCTCTGTTAGAGAGAGGTTTCCACACACCTTATAAGGAATGTTTTGTTCCCCTCTCCAACCGATGTAGGATCTCACAGTTTCAAAGTGTCTGTTAGAGAGAGGTTCCACACCCTTATAAGGAATGTTTCGTTCCTCTCTCCAACGGTAGGATCTCACAGTTTCAAAGTGTCTGTTAGAGAGAGGTTCCACACCCTTATAAGGAATGTTTCGTTCCCCTCTCCAACCGATGTAGGATCTCACAGTTTCACCGTAGAATCTAAACTAAGTGAAAGAACATAAACTAAGTGAAATAACATAAAGAGAAAAGCAACCATTGGGAGAGATAGAGAGAGATCCTCTTCCACGACAAAAAACCTAATTCAAATATCACGAAAACCCAAGAGAAACGAAAGAAAGGAAGCCTCTTCCAGAAACAATATCCCATTTGAAGAAACACATCACTAAGGGAGACAGAGAGAGAGAGAGAGAGAGAGAGGCAGACCTTTGTGAGAGCTTGTGTTTAAAGGTGCGCCTACGAATTGGATTCCAACGAGGAGCCTGAGTGATAACCCAATAAAACCCAAACCATATCTCAGCAGCAAACAAACCAAGCCAACCCCATCTTCCTCCTCCTCCTCCTACAAACTTCACTCTGTAACTCCAAATCAAACAAATCCCCACAAAAATGGAAGCTGCAAACACCCTATAAGCAACTCTCCCCTTCGCTGCTTTCGTCTCAAACAACGGAGAATACCCTTCACTCCCCATGGTCTCTCCCCTCTTCCTCTCCAAGCACCAATGAATATATACCACCCTTCAATGGTTTCTTACATTATACTTGCAATAAGCTTGTTTTCATCCACCCTTTTCAATGTAAATTATGCAGGAATGAGAAGTGAAGGATTGAAGATTGATTGATTGACTGATGGGTGGTGTCCAAAGACTTGCATCAACAAGAAGCTAAGGCCATGGGCATGTCCGGGCGATGAAGAGGTGAGCGGCGGCAGGGGCAGAGCAGTGAGCTGAACAAGCCATGACACAAGGATGCCTCAGGTATGAACAACAAAAATGATAAAGGAAGATGATTGGATTTGGTTCAGTCCATTTCTTTATACAATTTCTTGTTGGTTTAACTTTTTTCTTCAAGAAAAAAAAAAATGTTTGATTTGTCTTTTTCATATGTTGATTTTTATTCTCTGTTGTTAGTTTTTATTTAATTCTCTCAAATAGAAAAAATCTTGTGATTCATTAGCGTCAAAATACGGAAAATTAATAGTTCGTGGGGTAGAAATAATAATGTGGATGTACGGTAAGTTACTCCTCGTGAATGTTGATTGCTGACATTGATATTGAAGTAAATGATTATTGAAGCAATGATATGATTTATTTTGTTTTCGAGTAATATCGAGAGATATTAATATGAAGCTAAAGGATTGTCTTAGAAGAAGAAAATGAGACCGTTTTTATTGCGATGATTAGATTTGAAGTTCGTGAAAACTTGAAGGACTAAAGTGAAGTTAGGGTGGCATTTCTTGAATTTCAAAAAGTTTAAAATAAAAATAAGCATGTAATTAAAATTAATTTGGTTAAAATTTAATTTCCAATTTTTTTAAATTTTATTTATTTATTGGATACTATAATTTATATATTCAATTTTATGTGAAAAAGATTAAAAAAAAAAAAAAAATCCTCAAAGTTCTAAATAATGAGATAAAGAATGAAAGGTTATCGGGCCTTCCAATGACGGTTTTTTTGTTTTGGTTTCCTATTTAAAAAGAAAAGAAAAAAAAAAAAACAAAGACCAAAGACCAAACAAATGAAGACAAAAAAAGCGTCCTTTCTTCTATGTGATGTTCCTTGCACGCTATCGAGATTGAAACGAGAGAAAATCGCTAGAGAAAATGATGTGGAGAGTAGGATAGACGAGTACAATTTGTGTGGAGAGAGGAATGAAACATTCTTTATAATGGTGTAGAAACCTCTCCTTAATAGAGTTGGCACTGACTGGTTGTTGAAGGAGCAGTTCACTGAACTGATCCAATGTTTGATTAAGTTAAGTCGAGCAATTGATTCATTTAGATAGGTTTGGTCCACTCACTATCGTCCTTAGTTTGACTTTTTTGGAGTTTGCTTAAAATTGGANTTTTTTTTTTTTTTTTTTTTTTTTGGTCACTATTGACGGAAACTGAATACTAGGACACGAGCTCAATGGTCTATCTCTATGTGCATGTTGGAATTGAGCTAGACGATCCATATCTAGAACAAGTCATGAACAAACGTGTTAAGATCACATAACTCACATACTCGATCTAGATGAAAAATACGAAGAACAAGAGAGAGAAAACACAAAGAGAAATATACGTGATACCATCAAGATGGTAAACTCCTTGACGGCTAAAAGTTCATATAGATGACTTACTGTATGTATAGTTATAGAGAATACAAGAAATAAAAAAAATCATATTTTCAAAGCGCTAACGAGGAGAATAGCTTGTTTTATTTTACTATATGTTCGTTCAATTTCTCATAGTGTTCGTTACTTTTTTTTTTTTTAAAAGCATATTATTTGTTTTTAAATTTTAAAATCGTTATTCTTAAGTAATGACCCTGATTAATCCGTGTACAAAATGTCAATCGTTACAATTTCAAGACCAGCACTTTTGATCGATAAACTGTCAATTTAATTTTTATTTGGTATCTGATTTTTGCTCGACAAGATTTGAATTTAATTTTTAGTTAGTCTTTGAGTTGACCTAACTTGGTAAAAGGATAACGAGACATATAACATGTTAGTTTAGAATATCAATCTCATGTCATTATTATTAGGTTCATCATCGTTTTCGTCTCAATCAAAGACGTCTCAAAGAAGTTAACGATCAATCAGAAAGATATTAAATTCAAATATGATAGACCATTCATTGAAACAAAATACTAAATTATTGGAAAGATAAAGAAAAAAAATGATTAGAAAAATAAAGATTCCGTGTTCATATTTGTCCAAGACATGCCCCATTCCGAACATTAATATTATTCAAATGTAAGACATGGGATGTGATGCAAGCACGAGAACATGTCTTTTTTGTTCTTGATTTGGTTGTGTTTTTATATTATGTTTTTCAAGATATGAGTATCTTTTTCTTATTAAAGAGAGAGAATCCATTTTGAATTGTTTTTATATTAAATACATGTGTGAATTTTATCGAATTTGAACATTCATCATAAAATATTGAAAAATAATGATCGTAATTCAGATTTTCACCTAATACTTCAAATGCTCTAAATGAGTTTGGATTTGAGTTGTGAGGTCGTGTACACATGCCCTTATGGACTGGGCCACACACGTGCTACAATGGCAAAAACAATGGGAAGCAAGGCTGTAAGAGGGAGCAAATTTTGGAAAGATTGCTTCCGTTCGGATTGCTCTTTGCNAAAAAAAAAAAAAAAAAAAAAAAAAAAAAAAAAAAAAAAAAAATTGTCCTCATTTTTGTGTTGGTATAATCTCTAGTGAATAAAGAGAATAGATCGAGAAAGACGTTTTTCTTAACATCAAGCTTGGAGAAAGTGTCTATTTGAACCGGAAGCTTCAACAAATTCTATTACTTCATATAGTTCAATTAAATCTTGCCTCGCGTTCTTCTAGTTATTGTATACTAACGATTTTCTAGCATGATATACATATAGCATTGAATTAAACATACGTGTGAATTTTATCGAATTTGAACATTCCTCATAAAATTATCGAAAAATATTGATCGTAACTCAGTTCTTCACCTAATACTTCAAATGTACACATGCCCTTATGGGCTAGGCCACACACGTGCTACAATAGCAGTTACAATGGGAAGCAAGACTATAAGGGAGAGCAAATCTAGAAAGATTGCTTTAGTTCGAATTGTTCTCTGCAACTCGAGGGCTATAGTTTTTTCTTGTCCTCATTTTAGTGTTAGTATAATCTCTAGTGAACAAAGTAAGAGAATAAAACGAGAAAGACGTTTTTCTTAACATCAAGCTTCGAGAAAGTTTCTATTAGAATCAGAAACTAGCTTCAACGAATTCTATTGCTTCATCCAGTTCAATTAAATTATGCAACGGGTTCTTCTCGTTAGTGTATACTAACGATTTTCTTGCACGATATACATCATTCTATAACATAGCATTGAATTAAAACACATCAAACCTATAAAATTTCAAAATGTCTACACAACAAAGCAGCATAAGCTTACTACAAAGTGTCACTATTTAGCATGCCAACAATAAACAAGGCAACAGAGCCAAAACAACAGACCTGAACAATACTGAGGTCGGCAAACGCCCCTTGTCCTTACGAACGAAGAGGGCTTCATATGTGGGCAAGTTAGCCATAACGATTAGCCCACAAACAAGAGTTTGGAGAATGAATCTGTTCATACCTTTGTAAAAAGACTCCAAATCCAAAGCAGCAACGTTCTTGATTCCCAGCAAGAAACCAAAAAGGTTAAGCATTGCAAGTGTTGCTATCATAGTGGACATGATGTCTGAGCTCCCAAACTCTATGATCTCTTGTTCATATCTCTTTGACACATCCTCAGCTGCCACTTTAGCAGTCACAGCAAATTTAGTTTGAGAAAGCCCAAGTTGCTTGATGATTGTGTCAATGAAGCTAAAGAAGAATGCAGTGGTTCTTCTGAAAAGTAACATTCTTTGTAAGTTCCACCAAGCTTTGAGTGTGCTGCCACAAGTTATGGTCTCAAATATGCTCCAACAGGTTTTGGTAACAAAGACGTATGCAAAAGGTATGGCCCATAAGCTTGTAACCTATAGTTAAAAGAAGCCAAACTATCATTTTACAAGTGAAGTTTCCGGAATAAGTAAATAAACCCTGTTGTCCATTTCCTTTTTGTCATGTATTTGACGTGTTCCACGTCATTATTTAATTAATGATGCCAACAGTGGGGATGTGAGATCCCACGTCGATTGGGGAGGAGAACGAAACATTCTTTATAAGGGTGTGGAAACTTCTCCCTAGCAGATGCGTTTTAAAAACCTTGAGGGGAAGCGTGAAAGGGAAAGCCCAAAGAGGACAATATCTGCTAGTGGTGGGAACCAGACACCAGGTAGTGTGCCAACAAGGACGCTGAGCCCTGAAGGGGGTGAACACTAGACGGTGTGCTAGCGAGGACGGTGGGCCTCAAAGGGAGGTGGGATTGTGAGATCCCACATCGATTGGAGAGGAGAACAAGTGCCAGCGAGAATGCTGGGTCCTGAAAGGCGGGTGGATTGTAAGTTCCCACATCGGATGGGAGGGAGAACGAAGCATTCCTTATAAGAATGTGGAAACCTCTTCCTAGCAGATGCGTTTTAAAAACCTTGAGGGGAAGCCCGAAAGGGAAAATTTAAAGAGGACAATATCTGCTAGCGGTGGGTTGGGCCGTTACAAATGGTATCAGAGCCAGACACCAAACAGTGTGCCAGCGAGGGCGCTGAGTCCCAAAGAGGAGGTGAGCACTGGACAGTGTGTTAGCGAGGATGCTGGGCTCTGAAGTGGGGACAGTGAGATCCCACATCGATTGGGGAAGAGAACGAGGCATTCTTTATAACAGTGTGGAAACATCTCCCTAACAGACGCGTTTTAAAAACCTTGAGGGAAAGCCCAAAAAGGACAACATCTGCTAGCGGTGGGCTTGGACCGTTATAGGGGACTACACAGAGAATCGCAATTCAAAACTCAAGAATTAACCTATTAGCTTACTAGTTCAATCAATAAAAGGATACCTTTGGGAATAAACACAACAAATCAAAAGCACATAAGACTAAGAATAAATACCTCCGGAAATAAGGGAACGCCTCGAAGCAGACAAATAGCAGGAACGGTGGCATAATACAAAGCTGGTAGCGAAAGTGGAGCCCATAAAAGATATACACAGTATCCCATTTGAGCTCCAAACTTGATCTTCCCATGTCCATATATGAAGGGGCAATACTTGGACAAGAATATTTGAAACATCCCTTCAGACCACCTTTTAAATTGAACAAGAGATACATCCAAGCTAATCGGAGCAACCCCCAAAAAAGCTCGTTTCTTCGGATTATAGTAAACCGATCTCCAACCTCTGCACTGTATTGTTAACCCAGTAACAATATCTTCTACTGGACACCCATATACTAATCCCATCTGCAATTCAATATCAATCTCATTTTAGAGACAGACCCATATATCAATCCCATCTCCAATGCATATGTGTATATATATATATATATATATAGATAGATAGATAGAGAGAGAGAGAGAGAGAGAGACCTCCTTTCCCCATTGAGAGCCGTTCTCAAAGTTGCAGTCAACAAGAAGCTTACATGCTTCTTCCAATTCATTAATAGTTTTTGGATCTTCTTTATTAGTTTGCACATCCAAATGAAATGATCCATCAAAATCTTCACTGTACTTCTTCCCACAGAGAGCTTCTCTTCGATGGAAACATCCAGTGCCGCAATACAAGGCGGTGCCATAGCTACCAATGCCAGTTAGTTCAATCTGCAACAAGATCATACATGTTATTTCATCAACTTGTTCGTTTACTGTGTAACAGACCAAGCCCACCACTAGTAGATATTGTCTTCTTTGGGCTTTCCCTTTCGGACTTCCCCTCAAGGTTTTTAAAACGCGTCTTAAAACTGTGAGATTGATGGCAATATGTGACAAGCTAAAGCAGACAGTATCTACTATAACATTTCAGATAGATTCTCACCTCGTTAATAACTTGATCTGGCAGCCCATATAACTTGTTTTTTGTAATATTGTCGAAGTCTTGTGGGAATTGCACAAATGCAATGTCCTGGCTTCTTTTACCATCCAGGAAGAAACATAGTAACTCCTTTATTGTGTCTTGATTATTTGAGTACATGTCGCAGTCTAAGTTGAGGATGAAGGGAGCATTAGTTATCTCTGAGGATACTCTTATCTGCAACACATTTGTATGATTTTAATTGTTTCCTTACAAATAAAACATGGAAATGCATAAAGTTCAATTATCAACTCATTGTCCCTTTCTATTACGTTCAAAGAAAACACGTGCAGATTAAGGAAAAGTAGAGACGTTCTAGGACAACAATATGACTTGTAACATTATAGAAACTTAATCAAAACCAATACCACGCACAAATTACAGGACCAGTGGTATGAAAGATGCCTTGAGGCACGCACGTAGGCGCACGTCTATCGCCTCACCTTGAAAAGGCACGTCGAACGCAAAATGTCTTGTATATAAGGTTTTTTTTATCTTCTTTCCATATTCCTACTTTGACTATGCCTTCTTTCCTTTATGTATGTTTTTTTATACATTCTCTTCTCTTTCCTTTATGCAAAAATCCGTGTTTTTTTCTTGCATCATGAGCTTTAAAAATCACTGTACAGGGCAAAATGAATGATAACTCAACGAGAAACTGGTGTTGGAATACTTACCAGTGCATTCATAGCTCCAGCTTTAAAATGATGGGGTTGCTGGGGTCTCTTTTCACGAGCCATGTACACCAATTTTGGCAGTACAAATCCATCAATATCCACATTATCATGATTCTTCCCATCAAATATTATCTGCCAAGTAAGAAACAGTACAACAAAATTAGTACAACAAACTTTGCAACGCCATATGAACATGTGTTAGAGGAAATGAAGCAAGATCACCTTCACAATGGACTGATGATTTTGCTTTGTTACACCAATATCCCACTCAGAGAAACCTTTATTTTGATCCCTTATCTCCTTAGGAACCCTCCCCATTTCAATCACCGAGTTAATTCTCTCCTTCATTTCATCGAACAGTTTCTGTGCAACCCATCAAGAGTTTCAACTTAAACACTACCATTGATCCAATAAGTCAAAAACACAATCCATTCAACAAAATTACATCCACTACTGAAAATTGAAGAACCCCATTGCCTACCTTCATGTGGATCCACTCTTGAGAACAATTATGCAGGGCAGAATCGAGAGAAAAGTAGGCCTCCGGAGACCTGGGCTCAACCTTGAACTTTCTACAGAAGGGCAACCAATGCTTGGAGAAATTTGAAGCTTCAATGAGAGCGTAGAATGTGAACTCGGAGCCGCCATCATCGGAGAGATAAATGGCCAATTTCTCAGGTGGGTAATCGTAGGCCATGGCGGATAAGACGGTGTTGATGACCAAGACCGGCGGTTCGATAATGGGGTCGGCGGTGCAAACGAAAATGTCGACATTTGGTAATTGGTCGTCGTTGTACCTGCAGGGCAAGATCCAGAGTGAGCCATTTCCGCCATGGAAATGAGAAAGCTTGTTATTTATGTTATTTGTCAAACATTTAACAAAAAAATAATAATAATAATAATAAATAAATCATTATTTATTTTATTTAAAGAAAATACAATAAATTAACCCCAAAATAACAAAATAACAATTCCAATAAATACATGAAAATTTAAATACCAAATTAATAAAAATAGCCCATTTTTCTCAAAATAATAATAATAATAATAATAATAATAAATAAATAATATATATAGTTAAATTTTCAAAAAAATTAATAATACTCTTAAAATTTGAAAAAAAAAATCTAAAAATTATCTTTTTTTTTTCAAAAATACCCTTAAACTTTTATTAATATTTCAAAAATACCCTTCGAACAGGTTTAAAAAGTTTTAAAATAATTGATGTATTTACATTTTTTTTAAGAAAATAAGAAAAAAAAATAATATTTACATTTTTTTTTAAGAAAATAAGAAAAAAAATAATAAGTCACTTAAAATATTTGTTTTATTATAATTTTTTTGTAAAATATAGATATTGCCGTTCCTAAATTTATTAATTAATTAATTAATTATATATATATATATATTTATTTATTTATTTATTTACATAAATAGATATTATTTGATCCCCTAAGCTTATCTTGTTTGGAAAGAAGATAAGAGACGGAAGGTACACCCAAAATATTTGTTTTATTATAATTTTGTTATATATATATATATACTCATTTTATTCTAAACAAAAATAATAATAATAAATAATAAATATATAAAAGCACAAAATATATAAATATATATATCTACTCGTTTGATTATAATTATTTGAAAACAAAATTAAATTAATTTTGTAATTATTTTTAGTTTGGTGTCGAGCACAGATGGTCGAGTAATTTATAATAACTCGAAAGAAATTTGAATTAATTTTATAATGATTTTTAGTATGGCGTTGGGCACATTTGTATTGACATGCTCGAGTAATTTATAATTATTCGAAAGAAATTTGAATTAATTTTATAGTTCTGTCGAGAACATTTGTAGTAACCTGCTCGAATAATTTGTTGAAAACCGAACGAACCCGAGAGGGAGAAGAGTACCTTAGAGAGAGTTGATCTTTGAAGGGGAAGTTGTAAGTGAGTCGCCAACGAAGAGATTGAGTTAAAATCCAGTAGAGACCAAATAGTATCTCAGAGATGAAGATTCCGATCCAAGGCCACCGTCCAGGGTCGCCGGCGGTAGGGATCTCCGCCGCTCTGTAACCCCAAATAACGGCAATTCCAGCCATGACCGTCGCTGCAAAAGCTCTGTAACGTCCTCCTCGCCGCCCTTCTCTCGTCTCGAACAACGAATACGGCGTCGTTTCTCCATCCCCGTTTTGCATCCTTGTTTCTTCTCTCTCTCTCTCCCTCTCCCTTAATCTAAATAAATGAGAATGAATAATTGCGTGTACTTTTTTCCTATTTATATAGTTTTTGAAGTATGGATCTTTCCATTGGCCATTTACATATTTGAAAAGAAGATGTCGGAAATTAAATGTCGTATTTGTGTTTAGTGTTGCGTAATAAGATGTTCGGGAAGTCAAATGTCTATGTTTGTGTTTGGTATTGCATAATAAGATGTTCGGGAATAAAATGTTTGTGTCTGTGTTTATTGTTGAATAATAAGATGTTTGGGAATAAAATGTTTGTGTCTGTGTTTTGTGTTGAATAATAAGATGTTCGAGAATAAGATATCTGTGTTTGTGTTTATTGTTGAATAATAAGATGTTCGGAAATAAGATGTTTGTGTCTGTGTTTATTGTTGAATAATAAGATGTTCGAGAATAAGATGTTTGTGTCTGTGTTTTGTGTTGAATAAAAAGATGTTCGAGAATAAGATATCTGTGTTTGTGTTTATTGTTGAATAATAAGATGTTCGGGAATAAGATGCTTGTGTTTGTGTTTAGTGTTGAATAATAAGATGTTTGGGAATAAGATGTCTATGTTTGTGTTTAGTGTTGCATAATAAGATGTTCGGGAATAAGATGTTTGTGTCTGTGTTTTGTGTTGAATAAAAAGATGTTCGAGAATAAGATATCTGTGTTTGTGTTTATTGTTGAATAATAAGATGTTCGGGAATAAGATGCTTGTGTTTGTGTTTAGTGTTGAATAATAAGATGTTTGGGAATAAGATGTCTATGTTTGTGTTTAGTGTTGCATAATAAGATGTTCGGGAATAAGATGTTTGTGTCTGTGTTTTGTGTTGAATAAAAAGATGTTCGAGAATAAGATATCTGTGTTTGTGTTTATTGTTGAATAATAAGATGTTCGGGAATAAGATGCTTGTGTTTGAGTTTAGTGTTGAATAATAAGATGTTTGGGAATAAGATGTCCGGGAATAAGATATCTATGTTTATGTTTAGTGTTGCATAATAAGATGTTCCGGAATAAGATATTTGTGTTGTTTATGTTTAGTATTGCATGAATTATACACGTCATATCTATTTTTTAAATTAAATATATTTAATTTATTTCACTCCTTCCAATATAAACACACTATATTCTAAAATTGATAAATAATAATTTTAAAAAAATATAAATATAAAAGAAAAAAGTGAGACATTTTTTATTTTATTTTTTTAGATTTTTCTAAAAAATGTCGATTCCTCTTTTAGGCTGATATCGAGGCCCACGAACATATAAAAATATATCGACTTTAATACCGACCTTATTTTTTTTATTTTATTTTTTTTTTAGAATTATGTTGTTTGTCCTTTTATTTTTGTCATTTTCTGTTAACGAGCTGTAATTTTGTCTTTTTATGTTTTAATATATTTAAATTGTTTCGATGAATATTGATATTAGTTGATTATACACGTCGTGACATAAGAATACATTAGCGAGTTCTCGAACAATTATATGAATTAAAAAGAAAAAAAAAATCTAAATTTTTGTCTTTTTTTAAGAAAGAATAAAAATATGTTAAAATGTATTAAAAATAATATAAACAAAAAAAAAAGGGAAAAAATGGAAGACAATTTATTGAGCCCTAAATTTAATTAATTGCTATAATTAATATATCTAATTTAATTAACTATTGCAATTAATATATTATTTAAATTATGTTAGAAAATTGTCTGAGAAGTAAGGCCATTTAATAACAATTTCATGTTTTTTTATATTATTTATTTATTTATTTATTTTTTAGCTTCCAAAACTTAATTTAATTAACAAAATATAGAAATTTACCGGGTTTATATGCGATCAAATATATGGTTTTTACGCTTTTAACCAATAATATTATTTTCTTTCAAATTGTCTTCAACGTATTTTCTCGTTTACGTTTTATAAAATATTTTCTGTCAAATGTGACTCGAGACTAAATCATAGTCTAATTTCTACACGGCTGACTTATTCGTTGAATTACATGATTGTTATCTCATTGTCGTGAGAGTGGGATTAGACTTATTTTTATAAACTTAATTTTTTTTTAAATAAAAAACTAAATAAATCAATAATTTTAAAATGTTTATAAAAGTTGAGTGGTAATATTGTAATCTTTATTTTACGAGTATTTTTAAAGGGTATTATTGTAATTTGACATTAATCCTCACGTTTTTTTCCAAAGTAACCACAAAATAGTAAAATTGAGACTTTCACCAACCATGTAGCGATATTTNATAAAAAAAAAAAAAAAAAAAAAAATCCTGATTCTTACGAAATTAAATGAAAATTTTCGTAGGAGCATAAAATGAGGGAGACGAGGATAGAAACGTCATTTTCGCCTCACTCGTGAACGTCTCTATTCTCGAGAATTGATTTAGATATTTAGTAATATAATAATATTAGATTTTTGACCAATAAACTTTAACTACTTTTATTTTTTGTATTTTAGTACAATAACTACTTTTGTTGAGGAATATTAAATTAATTTAATAATAATAATAATTGTAAAGAAAGACTTCCACTAGCTAACTGGACCATGGGTCTTGANTTTTTTTTTTTTTTTTTTTTTTTTTTTTTTTTTTTTTTTTAATTCTAATTGGAAAATTCAAAATGTTTATATTAATTTTTTTAAAAAAAAAAAAAATTAAGACGCGGGATATCACAATCAATGTTGGTTGTTCGTGAATTGTCTCATTTTCAGCTCAAACAATCGTTATTAATAAAAGTAAAACGTTAGTCTAACAATTCAGTCTCGGTCCCTGTTCATCTGAAAAAAAAATACTTATTTTTAGTCATTCAAGAAGTTTTCATAGAATCAATGAACCTGTTTTGGCTCGTAATGATCGAAGTCGTACCTGAAGAACGGTTTGAATATCGATTATAAGAGCAATAGCCACGAGCCCTCGGCGAGTCGAGTTCATGGATCTAGTAAACAATACAAACACAATGGGTCTACTTAGTTGAAGGTTGAAACACACAATTATCCATTTATACATAAAGAACTCAATTTAATTTCCATTCATCTGCACTGAGACTTGACTTACATTAAGTTTATAAGAGATCTCCAAAGAAGGAAACACAAAAAAAAGATTATCCTAAGTTCATATATCTTACGCTCGTCTACGAGCGACTCGAAATCATGCAAACACAAGCAAAATTTAAACACGAAGTTTCTACACCCTTGACGTTTTTATAGCTGCTTGTAGCAGCGATAAGCAATAGCAACCGACACAGCAGCACAGATAACAGCAGCAACAGCGTATGTATCTTCGCGTTCCCAGCTCTCGAGCCATGTTGGCATTGCACAAACCTTACGGGATAATGATGATTTGCTGCTATTGGTTCGTGAGGTTAGTTTTCTGTTGCTGCTCTTTGCAGTTGCGACGTTTGGAGGAACGTCGTCGTTTGTATCTGAATCAATTACTGTTCCTGATAGTTCGGGATTCTGACAGCACGAGGAGTAACCATCTCCGCGTCCCTGACAGCAGGCTACAACATCGACACGAGAGCTATAGTGATCGGAGTTCGGATCACTGGTCTGGATTTGTGTCAGCTCTTCATTGCTTTTAGGGCCATTTGAACCATTGATTATGCTAAGTCTTCGTTCTAGGCTCAGCTTCTGTTCTTCCTCTGATAAACCCATCTGGCCCCTAAGTGAGTATTTACAATATAGGATTAGAACTGAATGTTCAATAGTAATTTAGTCTAACCATTTTGTTTTTTATAGTCTCGGATCCGTTTAAACTTGGTTCGGTTCCTAACGCTTTAAAAGTTTCATTTTGATCCATATATTTTGGAGAAGTGTATCAAAATATGTTCGTCGCTACTAGATGTTAACCATTTCCTTATATGGCATGTTTTGAAAGACACTAGTCCATTGTCGCTACTAGATGTTAACCATTTCCTTATATGGCACGTTTTGAAAGACACTAGTCCATCGTTGCTACTAGATGTTAACCATTTCCTTATATGGCACGTTTTGAAAGACACTAGTCCATCGTTGCTACTAGATGTTAACCATTTCCTTATATGGCACGTTTTGAAAG
>NC_036643.1:5311760-5486598 GCF_002806865.2 Cucurbita pepo subsp. pepo
TCCCATCGTCGCTACTAGATGTTAACCATTTCCTTATATGGCATGTTTTGAAAGACAATGTCCCATCGTCGCTACTAGATGTTAACCATTTCCTTATATGGCATGTTTTGAAAGACACTGTCCCATCGTCGCTACTAGATGTTAACCATTTCCTTATATGGCATGTTTCGAAAGATACTAGTCCATCGTCGCTACTAGATGTTGACCATTTCCTTGTATGGCACGTTTTGAAAGACACTATCTCATCGTCGCTACTAGATGTTAACCATTTCCTTGTATGGCATGTTTTGAAAGACACTATCCAATCGTCGCTACTAGATGTTAGTCATTTCCTTATATGACATGTTTTGAAAGACACTATCCCGTCATCGCTACAGATGTTAACCATTTCCTTATATGGCACGTTTCGAAAGACAGTAGTCCATCGTCGCTACTAGATGTTAACTATTTCCTTATATGGCATGTTTCGAAAGACACTATCCCATCATCGCTACTTGATGTTAACCATTTCCTTATATGGCACGTTCCGAAAGACACTATCCCATCATCGCTACTTGATGTTAACCATTTCCTTATATGGCACGTTCCGAAAGACACTAGTCCATCGTCGCTACTAGATGTTAACCATTTCCTTATATGGCAAGTTTTGAAAAGACACTATCCCATCGTCGCTACTAGATGTTAACCATTTCCTTATATGACACGTTTTGAAAGACACTAGCCGATCACCAATCTTTGNGTCCATCGTCGCTACTAGATGTTAACCATTTCCTTATATGGCAAGTTTTGAAAAGACACTATCCCATCGTCGCTACTAGATGTTAACCATTTCCTTATATGACACGTTTTGAAAGACACTAGCCGATCACCAATCTTTGTCACGTCCTAATTTAACCATTTTATTAACAAACCACATCAGAATTAGAAATTCACCTAGTTCTCTGCACAAACCCAGATCTAAAGATCAAATAACTTGATGCAAAATTTACCCTTTTGTTCTAAATATGGAAGGCAAAAATGACATGGTGCACGGTAGATAAACCGAGTGAAAATGATCGAAATTTAATCTAAAATGACACTTGCCGAACATTTATAAGAGTTATCAGTGCAAAGAAAGAACATACCTCCAAAGTTCGTCTACAATGTTCCCTCTCACAATATGCTGCTGAAGCAATAAAAACACGTCTTCAGGGGAAACGTATCCATACCTGAAAACAAATTGAGAGACGTGTCTTGTTACTGTAACGGGTTTACGAGCAAAGTTCGGTTATCAAATTTGAGCAGAAGTATCACTTAGGATAGATAACTCTCCCATACCAGTGCCCACTAACATCTCCATTGGCATTTGATCTAAATATAATGACATTTCCTGCATACTTGTGGCCCCCAATATGCGAGCATGGTCTAACAGATACTTCATTTTGAAGACCAAGAAATTTTATCTCATCTCGGAACCGACTGACCAATGTAGGACCACAGACGCCACACCGACGATCTCGGGATCCATGACAGCATACGAAAACATATGAACCCTTCAATGCTTCAGGAGATCCAGGCTGCCACTCACCATTCTTCACAAGAACTTCTTCAACAAATGTGTCAACATCAAAATGGGTCAACCTCCTACAATTTTTTTCAAAAACAGTGGGAGTTTGCATCATCACGGGAAAGGATAAACAAGGAATTCATCAGAATGAAAATAGGGGAACAACTAACTGACCTATATCTTATCATGTCTGGGAAGATCAAAACATCCCCATTAGATGTCTCGGTTCCGTCGTGCCCCTCACATATCGTTAAACGGGTCTAATGTTTCCAGAAGAAACCAAATGTTGAACATAGAGAAGTAAAAATATGAAGCATTTGGATGCATATTCTAAGAGGAATTGACTATGTTAGTGATAAATCTAGCTAAAGACAGGAACAAAAAGAAGCTCATTAACCGATTTGTCATAGTTAGAACAAAATTACAAAGCACACATTTGATAATCTTTTCGTTTCTTGCTTTCTGATTTACAAACCTTCTTCTTTGTTTTCTTCTAATCTAAGCTCAAAACCATTATGGGTTCATATATTCAGTAAACCGCCAGATCTAAATCAGAAACAAACAACATTAGAGCAAAAGCCAGCATTTTCCCCACAAGAATTGCCTCCTAAACTCTCATGAGGAAACAAGAGGGATAAGGAGAGGAAACAAGAGGGATAAGTGTTAGGAATCATACAAGAACTCCTTATTTAGTTGGGAGGGAGTCCCACGTTAAAGTGGACAATATCATACCATTGTGGAGAGTTGTGATTCCTAACATGCCCTTAATTTATCCATGTCAATAGAATCCTCAAGTGTCGAACAAAGAAATTGCTAGCCTCGAAGGTGTAGTCAAAAGTGACGAAAGTGTCGAACAAAAGGTGTACTTTGTTCGTGGGCTCCAAGAGAAGGAGTCAAGCCTCAATTAACGGGAGGTTGTTCGAGGGATCCATAGGGAGGCTCTATGGTGTACTTTGTTCGAGGAGAGGATTGTTGGGAGGGAGTCCCACCTTGGCTAATTTAGAGAATGATCATGGGTTCATAAGTAAGGAATACATCTCCATCGGTATGAAACCTTTTGGGGAAGCTAGCAAAGCCATGAGAGCTTATGCTCAAAGTGAACAATATCATACCATTGTTGGAGATTTGCGATTCCTAACTATAAGAACACGTTTGAAATGCTGAGATGCCGTGCCTCTTTGCAAACAATTCAGCACTAACCACAAGGAAAATCATCTCAAACAGCACAAAAACCACTACATTGCAAAACCCACATTCCCAAATCACTCCAAAAACAGAGCAAATCCAATTCCAAAGCTAAAACTAAAAAGAACCCAAGAGACAAAAGAGCAGACAAAACAACAAACAGTTGATGGGCATTAAACATAAACACCTACTTCTTTCTTCATATCGCCCTTCCTCGACATTACAGCCGCAGAGAGCAACCTAGGAAGGCGATCGAACTCAGCAGCCTCAATCCTAGGAGGCCAAACCTGAGGATTCTTGTAACAAAGAAACACATGGCGGTCATAGAAATCCACAGTTCCAGCAAGTGGGCTGTGGCGGAACTCAGGGCGAGAGAATCCAAACTCAGCATCACTGATATTGGCAGTGAAATCAGAGAGAAGACCCTCATTTTGGAAGCTGCCGGAGGCACTTCCGATGTGGGAATTTGGGTCGGAGAGAAAGGTATCACGAGGGTCGGAAACGGAGACGGGAGAAGAAGAGGAAGATGGGTTTGCGGCGGCGAAGGAAAGAGGGTCGTCTCTTTCTCTGTTGAAAGACATGATTTAGGGGATTGGGAGGGAAAGGGGAAATGGGTTCGGCCTGTAAATGCAAGAGAGTGGGGTTTAGGGGTCGCTTTTACATGGCGGAAGTGTGGGAAGTCAAGGTGTAGCGGTAGAGAAGAATGGCTGAATACTAGGTTGATTTATTTGCCCTCTTCTTTTTGTTGACTTTCTTGAGACTCAATTTATATTTTTAATTTAATAATATCGACCGTGGAAGATTCGAACATTCGAGAGTACATGTTTTATATCAGTTGAGTTTAGTCTAGGTCGATGCCGAAAGTTGTTAATTTATGGACAAACTCTCGTTTGAATGAGTAACTCTTAACTGAAAATAATTGAGAAANTTTTTTTTTTTTTTTTTTTTTTTTTTTTTGTTATAAGAGTTCCAGCTCGTAAAGTATGTTTCTATATTGGCATATGAGGCATATTTGGAAAATGGGGAAAAGTCATAGTATTTTTTACCGGTGTTCATATGAGTTGAGAATTTGACTAACTCGAACTACCCAACCCAAATCATAAAGTTATATTATTTTCCGTCTGGGTTAGATTGCATTTTTTATANATTTTTTTTTTTTTTTTTGTCAAGATCCAAAAATAGGATTTGACGTTTATAACCGATGATAATAAAGTGTTGAGACTTGTAAATGTTGATATTTGAGACACGACAACCTAACCCAAAGGGTTTAGTTGGGTTGTGAGTTCTACTAGAATTGCTCGAGTCACCAACCCAACTCAAAATTTCGAATTACCCAGTACTCTTTGAAAAAACGACGAAGAAATGAACTCAAACATGTGACAAATTCATCACATTCTCTACTCATTGATATTGAAAATTAAACGAGTCTAATTCTTAAGTTAATGTTCATATGCATAATAACTTAACTGGATTGGACTCTTAAGTCAATGTTAATACTCGATAAACGAATACATAATATCTTAACTAGATTACACATTTCAAGATCGTTGCATGAATCTTAGTCTCGTTCCATAAATAGCAAAAATGTAATTTCAATAGCATCAATATCAATTACTCTAATAATAAAAATATATTATATAGATACCAATAAAAGTTATATTAGATATCAAATTTAATAAATTTAAATAATAAAAATTTATTTCTATCAAAGTAAATATTTTCACATATTAATTGATTTAGATAGCTAAAAACATTTTTCAATAATTTCCTTTTAAATTATCCTAATAGATATTTTTCCATTTAAAAAAAAAAAAAAAAAAAAAAAGTACTAAAATATCCCATAATTAAGGAAATTTACATATACATCCACAATTTCTAAAATATTTAAAAATATATACACTTCAACCATAAATAAAAAAGCCACAAATCCAAAAGTTGTAAACTTCAAGGGCATATAAGCAAATTGGCATTTCAAGGAAGTTAAAAGGGAGCACACCATGGATTCATCAAAATCATAGGTTATATAAAAGAATGAAAATTTCATCATAAAAATATAAATTATAAAGCAAATGTGTGACAATAAGATCCTACATGAATAATCTTAGCTAACAAAATTGGGCATTTCATACAAGAACTACTATATTTTCTTTCCACAGTTGAATCAGGCTTCTAGTGGCTCGATTTACCTCGTATATCGACTATTCGATCCTTAACACGTACCTCAAATGATTGGATTATGGGTTTTACTTCTCCTTGCTCCCAGTTTTCGTATCCCTCAAAGCTTGTCGTTTTTCATCGCTACAAAGAGTTCGAAATGAACCGTAAAAATCTCACTCTTAGAGATTTATTTACCTCGTATATCGACTATTTGATCCTGAACACGTACCTCAAATGATTGGATTTCAGGGTTTTACTCTTTCTTGCTCCCAGTTTTCTTTTCCCTTAAAGCTTGTCGTTTTTCCTCCCTGCAGAGAGTTCGAAACAAACGGTAAAAGTCATAAAATACGACGCTATTGCTATACGAACAAGCTTTCGAGGCGAAACGACTCTGCTATGAATGATCAGCCAGTTTTTTCTCACCTAGCTTTTGAGATTTCCTCTCTTGAAGGAAATTTTCTCTTCTTCCTCTTTTCGACAGCGGGCTTGGATTCTTCTTCGCCATTTTCATTGTCGTGGTTTTTCGAAACCTTCTTCCTCTTTCTCTCGTCGCTAACTTTCGGGTGGAGACATTCGCCGTCATCCTTTTCATTTCCGCTCTTCTCTGACTCGCTATCTTCTTCCACGGTCTCTTCCAATAATTCTGAAGATTGAGCAGTTGGAATCTTGTTGCTCATTTTCTGCAACTGTATAACAGTGGAATCAAATTAATCCAGAGTTATGTTCTAATCTAAAGGCCCTACATTACAAGCCAAATGGAATAATCATAAAACTATAGCTATCTCGCTGCAGTTGGAACGTCGACCTCCAAGCAACGAGCATGATTGGCTATCATTGTTCAACATAGCAAAAAAGAAAAAAGAAAACTGCTAAATGAAAGTTGAGGACGTGTCGTTCCAAGGTGTTCTAAATCAAAAGACTGAATATCCATAGAAGTCATGAAAAAAACAGCACGCTCTGAACAACGTGTTCTAACGTGTGTGGAGGATGTCTAAGTGTGTCGGTATCAAACGCCTAAAGCTGAGTACGTGTGGTTCCAAGGTGTAAATTATTGATATCCCAGCCAAACCAATCCTATTCAATGGAATTGGGAAGGAGAGAGCTCGACATATATCAATTTTTTAAGGTTGAAATCTACCTTTGCCACGAAAAATCCATCCATGTTGTGGACATGGGGGTAGAAACGTCTCGTCTTCTCTAAAGATGGGTGAAAACGTTTCTCCCTGAACCGAATAAACCTAAAACAAAAATTGATTGGTTAAATGAGGGTATGAACAAGGATACTGGGAGTAAAATCGGTTTGAAATCTGGAAAAAAAAAAGCATGTTGGGGTACCCGGGACGTCCGAAATCAAGGCCACATGGCACAAGTTTCACATCCCTCTTTTTAAGTGCATAGTCAACAACTGCTTCGTTCTGTACAACGCAAACGAGCGATTAATAATAGCCAGTATCGCATCGAAAAAGAAAAATAACAGACTGCACTGATACAAACCTCATCAACCATGATGGAGCATGTGGAGTACACAACATATCCCCCAGATTTTGAATTTGAATCGACCATGTCGATTGCAGCGAGTATAAGTTGCTGTACAGGGACAAAGAGTAGGATTTACAGGAACATCGCCTTATGTCAAATGGAACCAATAACGTAAACAGTAATTAACGGAATGTTTGTTGGGTCAGCGCTCAAAAACACATAAGATCAGGTCTACCTTTTGCAACTGAGCACATTTCTGGATTTCTTCCAAGCTTTTTGAGGTTTTAACAGATTCGTCCTTAGATACAACCTAACAAAAAAAATCAAGATTCGGTTCATCGAACAAAATGGAAGAGAAAATGGAATCATTGGAGACATGAAAATAAAATCGTGTTTAAAAAGATATTCCAGGGGGATAGAGAGCCCAATGAATGTCAAGTACTTACTCCAGATCCACTGCAAGGGGCATCTAACAGAACTCTATCGGCCGTGTTCTTGCCTAATACTTTCGGGAGCTGAAAGAGAGTACACGATAAATAGAAAGAAACTTTAGTGATTCTCATGACACAAATCATGCAGCAGCTAATTTCCACAAAATAGTGATGGTGGTGGAGAATAGTGATAATATGACCTCCTTCCCATCATAGTTGCAGACAACAGTATTTGTCACACCCATCCGCTGTAAATTTGCAGTGAGTGACTTCAGTCTTGGTGCTTTCATCTCATTTGCAAATATTAATCCTGAGATGGTTGAATAATTAATGAACAAATCGAATCATAGCGCACAAAATTTTACATCGACGTTGACAAAGAAAGGAAATAAAAAGTTGATTAGTGATGCAACAATGAAGGCTCGTGCCATGGTGTAATGAACAACTCGACGTTTCTAAAACATACATATGACCAGCTGCATTTCTCTAACATTTACCAGAGCATCAGATAAACTACCTTCATAATTTCGTAATACTATTCTCGAAATATTGAAGACAAAAAGAAAATTCATAAAATCAAAGTCGAGTCCTGAAGAAAATATTCAGAATGGACCCAAAAAACACAATTATTGATTATAATAATTGGATAAAAATTAACTTATGGCTAGTTCACATATGCTAGCAGACAACGGAATGCGATACAAAAACAAAAACAAATAAAAAATAAAAAATAAAAATAAAAAAATAATAAATAAAAAAACTAGATTTCTCTGGTCTCTTCTTTACACTTATTTGATCATTTGTAGCCTCACAAAATTTAATTTCTTTGAGAAGAGTAAAATCCTAATATTAATAACCAAAGAACTTGTCCAATGTAAATAATAAGGGCTTTAAGAAAAGTTTGGTGGCCACCTGTATGGGATTTAACATCCTATAAGTTTCCTTGACAACTAAATGTCGGAGGTTTACACAGTTGTCACGTGAGAATAGTCAAGCGCACACAAGTAAGGGCCAACCACGCAATATTTCTTTTCAAAAAAAAAAATTATCTATGGAACTTGAACTTGCATGCATCCATTTTCATAACAGTTTTAAAGCAATAACTGAATTGGATTTGAACTGAACCAACCAGTTCTATTCAAATATAGTTTGTGACCCGCAGTTGATTAGATCGCGTAGGCATTTAATATATCCATGCACACCTTAACTCCATATTTATTTTTGCAATATCCCCTACACTTCAAGTAGTTCTTGTTTCTCATAAGAATAAATTTTTATACTCTATGAAAAGACATTCGAAAACGACATGGCCAACAGAGCACTTCAGCCACAACACTATGTACACGAATACCAACATATCTTAATAAGGAATACATACCACTATTTTTCATTAGTGCCGCTATGTATGTAGTTTTACCACCAGGTGCTGCCCTGCAATAGTTTCAAACAATTATAAGAGAAAACGACGATATAAACTGTCAGTTATCCAACTACATTGATATTAACAATACTTCTGTAACATATAATGGATTTCTAGTTGCTACTTTCTGGAATCGAGCAGCCAATTCATTTCACCAAAGAGTAAAAAAAAGGACTCGAGGTTATAAACAATGGCCATGAATGAGAAATAGAGAATAAATTTCAAATAAGCCAACTTTGCAGGATATGACATCCTTTTCATTAGTTTAGAAAAGATCACAATAAAGTAACACTGGTTAGAAGACATTACACTACTACTTTATTCACTTACGCCATGTCAATGATTCGTTCTTTTTCCTGAGGAGCAAGGGCCATCACAGGCAGAAAGGAGCTTGCACCTTGTAGCTGTACAATACAAAACATAACTATTTACTACCTAAATTAGACTAAGAAGTGTACATAAAGATAATCGAACTAGTACACAGTTTACCATGTAAAAACCAGCCATATATTCCGGAGTCGCTCCGATTGGCACTTGGGAATCATATACAACAAGTCCAACCTGCAATCAGTATAGGAAATATAACTACTTAATCATAAAAAAAGAAAGAGAGAATGGAGGATAACTTCACCGAAACGAAGCACCTTACCTTTGACCACTTGCTTAAAGGATCTAGGTTAACACCTCTGTTAATCAGAACATCTGCCAGATCCCGCCTTCTCGTCTAGAGAAATATTTCGATAAGATACAGATAATAAGAAATGGCAAATGAAAAAGAGGGCTACCTGTATGGCAATTACCTTTAAGGTGTTAGTACGCAAACATATTGGTCTAGGCTTTTCAAAGGCTTCAATAAGTTCCATTAGCTCAACAACTGGAAACATCTGAAGACAACAAGTGTTGATCATTAACTTTTACTCGCATCATTAACACATATAAGAACATAAACATGAATGGCTGGTTACCTCAACTAGCACCCCAATAAGAAATTCGTTATACCCATAATATGAACAAAGATCTTTCTTAAGTTGTTCAACATAATCCTTACGGGTTGCTCCCTCCTGCCTCAAAGCCTTGAAATTCGTAAGAACTCGAACAACTAAAATTACAATTCAAAGGGGTAACATAAGAACAGGAGAAGCTATGGGAACAAACATAGCAGAAAACAAATGAAAAATGCATACTCTCTCTTATACGCCGTTGTAAATTTGAAAGGTCGGGAGGTCCAAGCGCCTCTTCTTCAAGTTCCTGGCGAAACAACAGACTATAAACCAATCGAAATCAAAATCACATAAATTAAACACGGTGAAACCGCTACCTCCTTGGTAGGTAATCTGAACTCATCGGATTCTTCTTTAATATTGAGCTGCATTTCATCCGCAGCATCTTTTTCTTCCCTCGCCCTCTCTTCATCGATGATTCTCGACTTGTTTTCGATGTCTTCATCTGAATCAGAACCTGAATCCGAGCCTGAACCATTCTCTACGAAAAATATTCAAATTAGAAAGAAAAACACGAAAGTTTTCGGTAAACAATTATGAGCAAAACAATCACCTTCGTCGTCACTTCCTTGCAGGAAATCATCGGCCAAAGGATCATCACCATCAGAAGAAACTTCAGAACCAGACTCCGATCCTTCTTCATCACCATCAAGCACTCCATTCTCTACTTCTTCCATATCCAGACCATCCGAAACCTCAGAATCATCATCTTCCTCCTGAGAACGTTTACGTGTGAAGAGCTCGTCCTTCTTCTTCCCTTTCAATGGAAGGTCGTCCCGTTTCACAGCCTTCTTCTTGTTGAACTTCGCGGCAGCCATTGGAAGCTGCTGAATTCAGCAAAGATAGCTGAAATTTTTTGTCTGAATGAAAATCCACCGGAGCAACCAATTTGAGCTACGGAAGATATAAGAGACACTGAAGAATCGACCTACGGGGGTTTAGGGTTTTGGCAAGGGCATATGATTCGGTCACTCCAACTGTCGAACCAAACCGAACCAAACCGAACCAAACCGAACCAAACCGAACCGGTTCGGTTCGGTTTTCATGGTAACGGTCGATTTTTACCTTTTTTTTTTAATTTCTGAATTTTAAAAACGAAAAAAATACAAATATATATTCTGATCCATTATATTATTATTTTTTTATTATTTTATATTTTTAATTTGGGCTTTTCTTAAACCATAGTGGGCCTATGTTTCTACGCACGAGACCACTTCAATGTTGAGTCGGGAGACGTGAACACACCGACCGTGCCTCGACCCATCACGAAGCGTTTTCTCACTTCTTTAATAAGATCAGTGTGAAATCAACACCACGTAACTTCTGATCTTTTTTTTCAAAGCTCGAACATATTGTTTAGTAATTTCGGTCAAAGTTAGTTCGACCTATACAAAAAAATTTAAAATGTTCGAACGATCAATTACTTATTAGATACGATATTAAAAATTTGAGACCTCCGAGAAAGCGTCGAAAGTTGACCTAAAACAAGTAACCCACCCCGAAAAAGCCGTGAATGTGTCATAATACGCCCAAGCGCACTTCAAGGCTATAAAATAACTCGAAACGAGCTAGATTTATATATCACCTTTCTTTATTTTTATTTTTATAATTAAAATAATTCAATAATTTTTTTAACGTTGGAATCGAACATTGAGGGTCTTCTTATGATGTTTTTATCTCGTCCTCGAACATAAAAATTTAAAATTTTATAAAATAATCTTCCGAATAATTTAAATAAAATTTATTATTTAAAATAAATTAGATAAAGACTATTCTCAGAGAAAATAAACCAACTTTATTTATATATTACAGACGTTTTAAATTATTTCTTAAACACAACTCACTTATTAAACGTAACACATTTTCATCAAGCCCAGTGCCTAAATGAGTCTTGTTTTTAATAAGTCACGATCAAAGCACCCATGTGATCCACCTCGGGTTTGCCCCAGGATGAGGTAGACGCTAGCCAAATCTGGCTCGAGGGCATGTCATTTGCACACGATGTAATACCGAGCATGAGCTAATAACTAAAGACTCGAGAAGTTCAAAGAAGAAGATGATAAATTTTTTGTCATCTAGTCTATACATTCACACACTATGACTGTATATGGAGTAAGTCAACTCTAACACTACTAAAAATTGTTGACTTTTAATAGGGCGAGCCGTAACGTCATCGTCTTCATTGTTGACTTTTAATCTCATTCCCACTCTATTTTGTAATTTAGAGAATCGAGATTGGAGAGCGATAACACAGAGGGGTGAAGATACAGATAATTTTTTTTTTTTTTTTTATCTCTGCAATTTTTTTCATTAAATATTTCGAAAATTAGGTCATAGATTCGAACTCGTGTAGTCAAATTTCCGTAATAAATTATTTATCGGTTATTTTCGGAATTCGTATTTAAAGATGAAATTTCTTAAAATCCATAATTAAAAAAATATATTAAAATTTTAACTTATTCCATTAAAGTCTAAGATTTAGGCCAAAAGAATTAGATTTAAATTATATATATATATAAGAAAAAAACATAGCTAGGTGGGGACGTATAGGAAACAAGGTCCCTATCCCCATCCCTAATGTGGAAACGCTCGCCCCTTTCGTTCGAGGTAGGTCCTTACTATAAAAAGTGACATCTTTGCACCGACAAAAAAAACGTCAATTTATTATTATTTTTATATGAAATATCAACGAGCTAATTAACAAATGTTTTAATTACATTTTTTTTAATGGAAATAAGACTCGATGATAAAAAAATGTAACGGCCCAAGTTCACTGCTTGTAGATATTGTCCTATATTGTCGGACTTTCTTGTTTCCCTTTCGCCCTTCAAGGCTTTATAAAACGCGTTTGTCAGGGAAATGTTTCCACACCCTTATAGAGGGTGTTTTGTTCTTATGTTCTCCTCCCCAACTAATGTGAGATATCACAATCCACTTTTTGTAGAGTCCAGTGTCCTTGCTGGCACTAGTTCCTTCTCTAATTGATGTGGGACCCCGCCAAATCTACCTCATTTGGGGCTAGTGTCCTTATCGGCTCTCTAATACCATTTTGAAACGGCCCAGGTCCATCGCTGGCACTCGTTCCTTATCGAATCGATGTGGGACTCCCGCCAAATCCACCTCCCTTTGGGCCCAGCGTCCTTATCGGCTTTTATACCATTTTGAAACGCCCTAGGTCCACCGCTAGCACTCGTTCCTTATCCAATCGATGTGGGACTCTCGCCAAATCCACCCCCTTTGGGACCAGCGTCTTTACCGGCTATGATACCATTTTGAAATGGTCCAGGTACACCGCGGGGACTCGTTCCTTCTCCAATCGATGTGGGTCCCCCCCAAATCCACTCCCTTTGGAACCAGCGTCTTTACCGGCTCTAATACCATTTTGAAACAGCCTAGGTCCACCGCTGGCACTCGTTTCTTCTCCAATCGATGTGGGTCCCCGCCAAATCCACCCCCTTTGGGGCCAACGTCTTTACCGCCTCTGATACCATTTTGAAACAGCTCAAGTCCACCGCTGACACTCGTTTCTTCTCCAATCGATATGGGACCCCCGCCAAATCCACTCCCTTTGGGACCAGCATCTTTACCGGCTCTGATACCATTTTGAAATGGCCCAGGTCCATTGCGGGGACTCATTCCTTCTCCAATCGATGTGGGTCCCCGCGAAAATCACCCCCTTTGGGCCCAGCGTCTTTACCGGCTCTGATACCATTTTGAAACAACTCAAGTCCACCGCTGGCACTCGTTTCTTCTCCAATCGATGTGGGACCCCGCCAAATCCACCCCCTTTGGGACCAGCGTCCTTACTGGCTCTGATACCATTTGTAACGACCCAGGTCCACTGCTAGCAGATATTGTTCTTCTTGGGCTTCCCCTTAAAGCTTTAAAACGCGTTCACTAGAGAAAGGTTTCCACACCCGTAAAAAGGGTGTTCGTTCTCCTCCCCGACCAATGTAGGATATCAACAAAAANAAAAAAAAAAAAAAAAAAAAAAAAAAAAAAAAAAAAAAAAAAAAAAAAAAAAAAAATCTCTATTTCCTTCTTTGTAAATAATACAACGAGAAACGTTTCAGTTTCATTATGAATCCAAATTATCGAAAATTTCGACATTCAGAACAAAACGAACATCGTTTTTTAGAATACTTCTCAAAACTAAAAGACGAACAATAAAAAACGATTATCGAGCATTCGTACGTATTCTAAACGATGCCAAAAATAAATTTGAAAATGAAAGGGATAGAACTTTGATAGATAAGACCGACAATGATTAAAGTTTTGAATAGAAAGGGACATAGCAAAACTTAGAAACAAAAATAAATAAATAAATAAAATAAAATAAAAAAATCAATCCCACGCGCAAGCTTGTCGTCATGCTGGCGTGCTTTAATGTGGGCCCCACGACCATTTATATTTTATCATTTAATAAACTTATTTCTCTCACATGCCATGCTTTCCTGTGGTCCCCACCGTCCACCCACTTGACTTGGTCAAAGTCAACCTTTTTCTTTTTATATTGGAAAAATCTCTCTCTCTCTCTCCCTCCATTATTATATCTCCAAATTTTATTATTTTTTTATTAAATTATCGTATGAATTTAAAATATAGTTTGTATAATTAAATATAATTACTTTTTTTAAGTGATTTAAACTCAAAATTATTATTTTTTAAGAATTTTACAAAAAAAAAAAATCTACATTGATTTTCTTATTAAAGTCGGGTTTAAACTTATTAGACAGATAATTAATAAAATCTCAAACGTTCTGTTAGATTAGACGAACGCGAGTGAGGGATAAGTTTTTCCCGATACGAGAGAAACTCGGGAAGAGTTCAGACTGTGTTAAGCACCGATTACATCGGCCCTCTAGATTTTGAAGAAGGTGTGCGACAGAGAGAGGCAGATCAACAGAGAATAAACAAGAAATTATCAAAGACAATGAGCTAAAAGCATATTTCGTGACACTTTCTTAGTAGGAGTATTCAAAAGTCACGATAGCTCGGGGAACTCAATCAGCTCAATTGACCCATGCAGTTTGGTTGGTTTACGATTGAACTAACGCAACTCAATATTTTTATGACAACCCGAACAATTGAACTGAATCTAAATAACGTCTAAACCCGACCCAACCTAATCTACGAACAACTACACTTTCAAGTTTTACTCCACACGTCAACATCAAACCTAATTTTCTCGGGTATTTACTATTTTTAATATAAAAAAATTATTCCTTTAAATAATTTGACAGTATAGTATCGATGAATTTTCGTCTCACCAAAATTAATGACTCCAACTAAAAAGATGACGTAATTAATGCTTTGAATAAAATTTTTCAAAGTTGGAAGAATTTGGTGGGAAAAGGACGTTGGCTTGATTTCTTAAGCCATTATAAAGTAATTATGAAATTAAATATTTTGATTTATTTCCTACCAAAATTAATTAAATAAATAATAAAATAAAATAAAGTATTTGATTGGGTAATGTATTTTATTTATATAAAATATAAATAAATAGATGAAAACTTGATGACTTCGTAGCTAATTAAAGGTTAAAAAAAGTCGATCAATTCAACCTAACCTGATTTACTTTTATTAAGAATAAAAATTTGAATAAATGACATAAACAACCCGAACAACCCAATTCAGAACCGTTATGGTTGTATTTAATAACGGTGTTGTTTGGGCTGAAAAGATTTATAATCGGGTTTCCCCTACTAAATCCACCCCCCTTTGGAGCCCAGCGTCCTTATTAGCACACCGCCTCGTGTCTACCCCATTTGAGGAACAGCGACAAGGCTGGCACACCGTCTGGATAACGGTGTTGTTTGGGCTGAAAGGATTCATAATCGAGCTTCCCCTACCAAATGCACTCCCTTTGGGGTCCAACGTCCTTACTAGCACACCACCTCGTGTCTACCCCCTTCGAGGAAGGGCGACAAGGCTGGCACACCGTCCGGATAATGGTGTTGTTTGGACTAAAAAGATTCATATTCGGGCTTCTCCTACCAAATCCACACCCCTTTGGTGTCCAGCGTTCTTACTAACACACTGCCTCGTGTCTACCCCCTTCGAGGAACAGCGACAAGGCTAGCACATCATCTGGGTAACGGTGTTGTTCGGGCTGAAAAGATTATGTACGGTGTTGTTTGGGCTGAAAATATTCATAATCGGGCTTCCCCTACCAAATCCACCCATTTTTAGGGTCCAGCGTCCTTACTAGCACACCGCCTCGTGTCTACCTCCTTCGAGGAACAACAAGACTGACATATTGTCTGGATAATGGTGCTGTTTGGGTTGAAAAGATTCATAATCGGGCTTCCCCTACCAAATCCACCCCCCCTTAAGGTCCAACGTTCTTACTAGCACACCACCTCATGTCTACCCCTTCGAGGAACAGCAACAAGGCTAGCACATCGTCCGGATAATGATGTTGTTTGGACTGAAAAGATTCATAATCGGGTTTCTCCTACCAAATCCACCCTCCTTTGGGGCCCAACGTCCTTACTAGCACACCGCCTCATGTCTACCCCCATCGAGGAACAACGACAAGGCTGGCACATCGTCTAGATAACGGCGCTCTTTGGGCTGAAAAGATTCATAATCGAGCTTCCCTTACCAAATCCACCCTCCCTTAACCCAGCGTCCTTACTAGCACACTGCCTCGTGTCTACCCCCTTCGAGGAACAACGACAAGGCTGATACATCGTCCGGTGTCTGGCTATAATACCATTTGTAACGACCCAGACCCACCGCTAGTAGGTATAGTTTTCTTTGGACTTTTCCTTTCGAACTTCCCCTTAAGGCTTTAAAACGCGTCTACTAGGGGAAAGTTTCCACACCCATATCAAATGTGTTTTGTTCTCCTCCCAACCAATGTGGGACATCTTTAAATTAACTTTTTAAATGTTTTTTAAACATTGATTATTTTTTAATATATAGTTTTAGTTTAGATTTATGTGACATTTTTTTTTAATATATATCCTTAAATTATGAGACAATGTTCAATGATTCCTTTATATGCCTTTTGGACTAAAATATGATCACATATTCATGGAGTAACTTTGAATTTAATATGATATGATTGCTTAGTTTTGAAATTATTTATAATAAATATCATAATTTGAATTGACTCCATAAATTTAGCAAAATTATCATAATCATAATTATTTCCATAAAATTTTCACAAGCAATCTTGTCATAATCGCTCGAGAAACCTACTTGATAAAAGAAAATTTAGCTTAATTGTCGGGCAAAATCCTCGAAAAAGACAGAAATCAGCTAGATTATTCAATTCCATTTCTTCCAATTAACTTGTATCACCGGGACACTCGAAATGTCGATAATATATATCTCGTCTCGAGAGACCCGACTCATTCGAGGTCTCCTGTTCCAATTGTAAAGCGTATAAACCGCTTCTAAATAGGGGGCGAGGTCGGATGCGAGAGCAGAAAAGTCAAATACGAACATAATTTAATTAAAAAGGTATTCTTAGGTTGACTTATGACGACGTGAAAGTCAACTGAAGACCATAAGCTTTTATTTGTTTATTATTATTATTTTTGGATAATATTCGACCTTCCTTAAAAGAAAATACAAATTTGAAATTTAAAATAATAAAATTTGATTTTTTTTTTCAATTTTGGAAAATTTTCTAATATTGCAAAAATAATTATAAAAAGTAAAGAAACAAATTAGGCAAAGTAGTTAGGGAACACATCTAATTTCCTCAAAGAAAAAATATATATATATATATATTTAAAATTTTCAATATTAATAATTTATTTTTGTATTTGATAAAATTTTAACTTAGTTTTAAAATTTACCGACATAATAAATTGACACTGAGACCGAATTTTGCTACACGAACTTGAAAGTTCAAGGATTGTAAAAAAAAAAAGGGTCGAGGGGACTCAATTCTTGGACCTCTTAGTCTAGGATAGTTGAGATGTGTTTAAAGATGCCCATTTAATCCGTGGAGATCCGCCTCGAACAAGCTGAAAAACCCCTGTTTGGAGGGAGCGGGGAGAAAATTTTCCTCTAAATGTAACCAGAGACGAGGATTACATTCCCTGTTTTCGATCTTGTCCCATATATGTATGTATGTATGTATGTGTAAATATGTCCAAATTAGTGGAGACCCGCTCCGAACTAGCCGGAGAATCCCTGTTTTCCTTATGACATAATACTGGATTGTTAAGATATTTTACCGTTTTTAATATATATGGACAAAATTTATACCGGAACCCGTTCCCCGAAAAAAATTCTCACGGAAAATCCCATCTCCACAAAAATAAATAAAAAAATTTAGGAGGATAAGAAGTGAAATAGGAGACAGGGACGGAAATCCTTGTGCCGATTTCTCAAAAAATAAATAGAGAATTTCCAGAGAATGAGAAATGAAATAAGAGACCGAGACAGAGACAAATAGGGATACAAAGGTTCCCACCCGACCCGACCCCGTAGACTTCTCTAGCCGTGTTCGGATTGTCAATCCCGAAACAATTAATCGCATACATTTAAAAAAAAAAAAAAAAATTCCAAACTCCATTGCTCAAATAAAAAATAAAAAATAAAAAATCTGAGTATTACTTAAATAACTTTTAAATCATCCACACAGCAGCAGCCTTCAAGCAGATTCCCAAGAAAAATCATGTTCTTTCAAAACAATAAAGAAATAAAAAAAAGGAACCGGACCCACAACTTCACCTTGGTTGGAACCCAAATCGGTGAGCCTCACTAGTCTTGTGAACCATTCAAAAAGTCCACATTCTCAACCACCGCCACCAACGCAGGTAGATGTTTCCATACCCTTATAAGAATGATTTGTTCTCTTCCCCAACCGACGTGGGTAGCACTCGTTCCCTTATGTAATCGACGTGGAACCCCCCAATCCATCCCCCTTTGAGACCAGCGACTTTACTAGTATACTGCTCGGTGTCTAGCTTTGATACCTATTCCCTACAACGCCCATCTTCCTCTAGCTCAAAATAGTTGTCCATTCCCCTTCGTTCCTTTTTGTAATCGATGTGGAACCCTTAATCCATTCCTCTTTGAGACCAGCGTTCTTGCTAGTACACCACTCGGTGTTTGACTTTGATACCTATTCCCTACAACACCCATCATCTTTTAGCTTAAAATAGTTGTCCATCCCCGTCAGTTCCCTGTTGTAATCGATGTGGAACCTCCAATCCATCCCTCTTTGAAACCAGTGTCCTTGTTAGTACACCGCTCAGTGTTTGGCTCTACTACCTATCCCTACAACGGCCATCATCCTCTAGCTCAAAATAGTTGTCAATCTCCCTTCGTTTCCTATCCAGTGTCTTTACTAGTACACCGCTTGATGTCGGGTTGTGATATCTATACCCTACCACGCCCATCATCATCGTCTAGCTCAAAACAGTTGTCCTCATCCACAAGTTAAGCCGGAATGAGCCCTCTTTTTGAGGAACTTTCAAATGTGACATCAAAATCTTCAGATTTTGCAGCTGGGGCCAATTTAAAGCTAAAGCAACCCCATGTGCTAACGAAGCCGCCCAGATTCAAGATTCCAGAAGAAAGAAGAAATAACCCATTAAATGTTTCATCAAATGGTGGGTTTCTGAGAAATTAGTGGCCTCCTCGTTGGGATTCTGAACCGCTTGAACGAGGTCTGTCTTTTGCTCTGTTCCTCGTA
This sequence comes from Cucurbita pepo subsp. pepo, assembly GCF_002806865.2. NCBI lineage: Eukaryota > Viridiplantae > Streptophyta > Magnoliopsida > Cucurbitales > Cucurbitaceae > Cucurbita > Cucurbita pepo. Next base: position 5,330,647 of record NC_036643.1, read on the forward strand.
CTTCTGGAAATCCTAGAATGTTTTTTGTCCCAAGAAAAACAAGCATTATACTGTAACTGCAGGTTGGAGAAGGAGAAGATGACAAAAGGAAACGATGGGAATGCGATCCCAGAGGAAGATTTTGAATCAAACTTCGACAAAAATGGTACGGATTATCCCTTGTTCTTCTTGTTCTTGTTCATGTTCTTGTTCTTGTTCATGTTCATGTTCATGTTCTTGTTCTTGTTTATGAGCATTTTCAACCATTTTGGTAATGTGTAGGGGAGGAGAATGATAGCCCAATTGAGGAAGTGAGGCTCACAGTGCCACCAACGGATGACCCATTAGAGCTAGCCTTGACATTCAGGACATGGGTTCTTGGGCTAACATCTTGCTGTCTTTTGGCTTTTGTGAACCAATTCTTTGGTTTTCGCCAGAATCAGCTGTATGTTTCTTCAGTTTCTGCACAGATTCTTGTTCTTCCTCTGGGAAAGTTGATGGCTGCAACATTTCCAGCTACCCCACTTCGAATTCCACTCACTAAGTGGTCATTTTCGATGAATCCAGGGCCGTTTACTCTCAAAGAACATGTTTTGATCACCATTTTCGCCAATTCTGGATCGAATAGTGTTTATGCTTTGAATATCGTCACGATTGTTAAGGCGTTTTACCATAGAAATCTTCATCCTCTTGCAGCCATGTTGCTGTCCCAAACGACTCAGGTGAGGTGATTTCTTAGGTGTTGAGGATTGTTGAGAGGGAGTTCTAGAAATGATCGTGGGTTTATAAGTAAGTGTGGAGAGTCGTGATTCCTAACATGGTAATAGAGTCATGTCAGTAGGATCCTCAAATGTCGAAAAAAGAATTGTGAGTCTCGAAGGTGTAGTCAAAAGTGACTAAAGTGTAGAACAAAGGTGTACTTTGTTCGATGACTCCAGAGAAGGAGTCGAGCCTCGATTAAGGGGGAGATTGTTTGAGGGCTCCATAGGCCTCAGGAGAGGCTCTATGTTATACTTTGTTCGAGAGGAGGATTGTTGAAGATTGTTGGGAGAGAGTCTCACACACCCACGTGCACCACCCCGCACATCGCCCCCTGCACATACCCTTAACTTAGCCATATCAATAGAATCCTCAAGTGTCGAACAAAGAAATTGCAAGCCTCGAAGGTTTAGTCAAAAGTGACTCATGTGTCGAACAAAAAGTGTACATTGTTCGATGACTCGGAGTCAAGCCTCGATTAAGGGGAGGTCGTTCAAGGGCTCCATAGACCTCAGGGGAGGCTCTATGTTATACTTTGTTCGAGGGGAGGATTGTTAGGAGGGAGTTTCCATCGGTATGAGGCCTTTTGGGGAAACTAAAAGCAAACCACGAGAGCGTATAAAGTAGACAATATCATACCATTATAGAGAGTCGTGATTCCAAACACAGGCTCATTAAGCCTCTCGATCTTTAGATTTCTTCATCTTCATTGTGCTTATAACATGCTTTTAGATATCAAAATCAAGAACAAACTCTCCCATGAACAGATGCTAGGCTATGGATGGGCTGGATTGTTCAGAAGATTCCTAGTTGACTCCCCTTACATGTGGTGGCCTGCAAATCTAGTTCAAGTCTCTCTATTCAGGTACATTCTTCAAGAACTGATACTCAAAACATCTTTGAATAGCAAATTTGAATCAAGAACATGTACCTTACGACAGGGCATTACATGAAAAAGACAAGAGACCAAGAGGAGGACACACAAGGCTACAATTCTTCTTCATGGTTTTCATATCAAGTTTTGCTTACTACGTCGTCCCGAGCTACCTCTTCCCTTCAATATCATGCATCTCATTTGTTTGTTTGATATGGCGAAACTCCGTCACAGCCCAACAGATCGGTTCCGGTCTTCGTGGCCTTGGCATTGGCTCATTCGGGATCGACTGGTCGACCGTTGCTGGCTTCCTCGGAAGCCCTCTAGCCACACCCGGTTTCGCCATCGTCAACATCTTGATTGGTTTCGTCATGGTCGTTTATGTACTAAACCCCATTGTTTACTGGTTTAATCTTTATGAAGCTAAGCGATTCCCGATGATTTCAGCTCATACTTTCGACTTCACTGGAAGAACTTATAATATTTCTCGGATTCTTAATGCCAAAACGTTTGATATAGATCAAGCAAACTATGATGGCTATAGCAAACTCTATGTCAGTGCCTTCTTTGCTTTTAACTATGGGCTGAGTTTTGCCATTTTGACAGCAACTATCTCACATGTTGCTCTTTTTCATGGAAAGTAAGCTTCAAAAACACTTGAACTCTTTGAAACCAAGCCATTTCTTGGTTCATTTCACCATCTTTTTGTCCTTTTGTTGTCTGGGACAGAACAATCTGGCAGATGTGGATAAGGACAGCAAGTGCAGCTGGGGATCAGCTGGGAGATGTGCATACTAGACTGATGAAGAAGAATTACAAGCAAGTTCCTCAGTGGTGGTTCTATGTCGTGTTGATAATAATGATGGCGTTTGCGTTGTATGCTTGTGAAGGCTTTGATAAACAGCTCCAACTTCCTTGGTGGGGGATTTTATTAGCTTGTGGGATTGCTCTGTTCTTCACCTTACCCATTGGAATCATTCAAGCAACTACTAATGTGGTATGTTCATAACGACGTATTCGGAACATCGAGATTGAAATATCAGTGTGTTAATGTTCTGCTTAACGATAATGTGCAGCAACCAGGGCTTAACGTGGTTACCGAGCTGATTATTGGGTATATTTATCCCGGGAGGCCGCTAGCTAACGTGACGTTCAAGACGTATGGATATATCAGTATGTCACAAGCTCTTATGTTTCTTAGTGACTTCAAATTAGGCCACTATATGAAGATTCCCCCGAGATCAATGTTCCTAGTTCAGGTAGTTCTTTGTTCTTTTCGCTTGATTCTGTTAGAAATCACGGATCTCCATAATGGTATGATATTGTCCACTTTGAGCATAAGCTCGTGTGGCTTTGCTTTGGGCTTCCCCGAAAGGCCTCATACCAATAGAGATGTATTCAATCCTCCCCTCGAACAAAGTACACCATAGAGCCTCCCCTAAGGTCTATGTAGCCCTTGAGCAGTCTCCTTTTAATCGAGGCTTGACTCCTTCGAGGTTAACAATTTCTTTGTTTGACGTCTGAGGATTCTATTGACATGGCTAAAGTAAGGTCATGACTCTGATACCATGTTTAGGAATTACTGATCTCCACAATGGTATGATATTGTCCACTTTGAGCATAAGCTCTCATAGCTTTGCTTTGGGCTTCCCCAAAAGGTTTCGTACCAATTGAGACGTATTCCTTACTTATAAACCCATGATCATCCTCTACATAACGTTCTTTTGTTCCTTCAGTTAGTTGGAACAGTAGTTGCTTCAAGTGTCTACTTCGGCACGGCCTGGTGGCTTCTTACAACCGTCGACCACATCTGCGACCCAGCCTTGCTTCCCGAAGGAAGTCCATGGACATGCCCGGGTGACGACGTGTTCTACAACGCATCCATCATATGGGGAGTCGTCGGGCCACTCCGAATGTTCGGAAAGTTAGGCGTTTACCCCGAGATGAACTGGTTCTTCCTTGTTGGCTTACTTGCTCCTGTTCCTGTCTGGTGGCTATCCCGCAAGTTTCCCGACCAAGAGTGGATTAGGCTTATAAACATGCCCATCATCTTTGGAGGTGGCTTGGGCATTCCACCAGCTAGAGCAGTGAACTACCTGACATGGGGGGCTGTCGGGATTTTCTTTAACTTCTATGTCTACAGGAAGTACAAGGGATGGTGGGCTAGGCATAACTATATCTTGTCGGCTGCTTTGGATGCTGGGGTTGCTTTCATGGGGGTTCTTATATATTTTACCCTTCAATCGAAGGATATAATTGGTCCGAACTGGTGGGGGCTCGACAGCACGGACCGTTGTCCGTTGGCCACGTGTCCTACTGCGCCCGGGATCGTGGTTAAAGGCTGCCCTGTTCATTGAAGTTCTGTCTGTAATAGAAGGTGTGGGTGTCTGTTGTGTTCTGCTATATATATATATATGTTGATAGCATATTGTAGGATTCATTAGTTTACTAAGAATCAGCATTTGTAATCGCATCAAGAACGAGAAGCGTTTTTGAAATAATGGTATCGGTTTTTATCATGAACGGCTCGCTTTCTGGTATTGACAACTGAGATGATCTTCATAGTAGCGACAATCCTTCTTCATGATCCTAATAACGATATGTTTGTATAGAAACTTTTCTTTTTGGTCGTCTCCCTAAGCAATGCCATTAAGACGTTGAGTGTCACGGTATTGCTTGTCCAAGGCGTGTTGTCTATGGTTGTATGTTGGATGTCCCGGTTATGCTTGTCTAAGACGTGTTTGTCCATGGTCGCATGTGATGTCCCACATTGGTTGGGGAGGAGAACAAAACATCATTTATAAGGGTGTGGAAACCTTTCTCTAGTAGACGCGTTTTAAACCCTTGAGGGGAAGCCCGAAAGGGAAAGTCTAAAGAGGACAATATCTGCTAGCAGTGGATCTGGGCCGTTACATCGCATGCCCATTCCAAAATCATGTCTGCACCGATCAGGTCTAAAATGCCTCAAAATGTAGCAGTGGATCTGGGCCGTTACATCGCATGCCCATTCCAAAATCATGTCTGCACCGGTCAGGTCTAAAATGCCTCAAAATGTATTATAGGGGGATGTGACTTGTCGTCAACTCTCCCTACTTGGATTTTGTATGACTATTTGGCAAAATCACGTCTGGGCCTACTAGACCTCAATCGTCTTAAAATGTACTATAGGAGGATGCAACTAGTTGTCAAATTCTCCCTACTTAAAGTTGTATGTTATTTAAGCCGTTGTATTGTATTTCTTCATTCACGTTTTCTAATCTCGCAAACGTGACTTGACACCGAGCGTACGTCGACGTTGTCCACGACGTTCGAATTTCTCACAGCTGATTTGTTCATTGAGTTTGAACAAGTGGCGCACAGTCACTTTTCCGCTACCGTAAAAAGTGCGATTGTGACATTGAACAAATATCGTTCCAGCTTCATTGGCTCCAGCAACTTCTCCCATGTCTTGAATGTTTCCTTAGTTTGAGGTGTCGGGTGGCTTCTTCAGCTATGTCTCCCAATGAAAGATCACTCAATTGGGCTTGACTAGCACAACAACGATTGTGCACCACTTATTATAACTTAGCGAATAAGTTAGTCGTGTGAGATTTGAACTTCGCAGACAATATTGGCTTATGCTCGAGTCTCGGGTCATGTTTGAGACAAATGTTTTAGAAAACGTGAGCGAGAAAATGCGTTGAAAACAATGTTTCGGACTGAAAGAAAATAAGCAGCAACCACACCTTTAATAACATATAACCATACAGGGATGTCACGTCTCTCTATAGTATATTTTGGGGCACTTTAGCCCTAGCGGGTCTAGACATGATTTTGTTGACCGGTTATACATTTCCGAACTGACACGATAAGAATAGTAAAGACTATCTAACTTAAAAGCAAGTAAAAAGGTTTGGAACGGGTATACATTCATAGACAACACGGCTTAGACAAGCATGACCGAGACATCCGACATAGGTTCTTCCGGGCCCAAATTTTGGGCAGGCCCAAGTATGGGTTCGATTATCATATAAAATTGAGTACTCCTCTCTTTAGACAGTTTAAAGTCGTTATCCTCTTCCAATTTGGAAGCATCATAAAAACCCTAAATCGACGATCCTTTTTCTTCGTCTCCACCGTGTTATCGATCTTCTTCGACAGCGGAAGAAAAGTTCAGCCGGTGGCCAAATTTCTGATGGCGTCCAAATCGAAGAGCGAAAACCCTCACACGGGTGATGGCGCTAGTCCCGGGTTTGTGTCTGTGCCTTTCTCGATTGATTTACGTTCGGTGTTTCTCTGAGAAAGTTTCGAACTGGGGCTTTTAAGCACCAGATTTTAATTACTATATGCCTTCCCCTGATTACGCCTGCTAGTCGGTTCCTTTGTCTCAATTTATTTAGATCTTGATTTTGTGTTCTCATTTTTTTGTTGTTGCTATTTTTGTTTTTCCCAGGAAGATTTTCATTGGAGGATTGGCGAAAGATACAACTTACAGTGAGTTCTTGTTTACTTTTAATTATAAATTCTTTTCGTAGGATTGGAGTTTCTGTAAGTGTGCTTAATTCTGCTGAAAATGCCTGTTTTTCTTGATGGGTGTTCTTTTTTGTATGGCGTGTGCTTTAGCAGTTGTTTATACTTCAACTATATCTGTTGAAGAGCTTATTAAATGAGTTCTTTGTTTGCTAAGTCTGTAAGTTAATTAAATGCAATGTTAGTTTAAATCCGACCGTAGCTGATGTTCTTTTCATTGTGTTTTTGTAAAAAACAGCTCAATTCAACAAGCATTTTGGGACGTATGGAGAGATAACTGACTCGGTGATCATGAAAGATCGGTATACAGGACAGCCAAGAGGTTTTGGGTTTATCACTTATGCTGATCCTTCTGTGGTTGACAAGGTTATCGAAGATACACATGTCATCAATGGGAAACAAGTTCGTGATCCTATTTGTTTTGTTTTTCTTACTGGCTTACCAAACATTCTATTCCACTTGATTGTTAAATGGCGTTTAAATTTATTTGCTTTCCATGGTCTTATAAGATTAATTACGAGTCCTTTTCCGAACTCCATTGGTTGGTTAATATTTTTTTCTTTGCTACCCCCCACGCTCTCGTCTTTCATGGTACACTTGTAATATGATCTGTTGTTGCATAAATTTAGGATTTAATGATTTTCTATACCTATGACTTACTTTGGTATATGGAAGTAGGTTGAAATTAAGAGAACCATCCCTAAAGGACACGGTCAGTTGAAGGATTTTAAGACAAAGAAGATATTTGTTGGTGGGATTCCATCAACAGTTACTGAAGGTAGGGTACCAATATTTGTTATATTTCTATACCTGTGACTTACTTTGGTATATTTGCATGTTTTCTTTAATTGGTGGTACCAATATTTGTTTCATTCATTTTTTTCTCGTCTTCTCATATGTCTTGCTTGTTGATGAGTTTAAACATTTATTTTCCTAATTTATTCATTTTTCTCATATTGTGGTAGTTTATATGTCGTGTGTTTAATCTGGCTATTACATTTCTTGCTTGTAGATGAGTTTAATCATTTCTTTTCCAAGTATGGGAAAGTCGCGGAACACCAAATTATACGTGACCATGAAACCAACCGCTCGCGAGGCTTTGGATTTATAGTTTTTGAGGAGGAAGAAGTTGTAGATGAAATTTTATCCAATGGAAATATGATAGATATGTCTGGTACCCAGGTGAGCTTATATCAATGGAATGCAATTGAGCCGAGTGTAAACAGAATTCTGTTTCCCATGAATTTTACACCGCCATATTCTCCAGTTTTAATAATAAAGGACGATTTTCAACCTTTTCATTGTATACAAATGTATCTTTTAAGCATTATGCTGTTAGTCATGTCTTTTCTATACTAGTTTTAGGTGGAGGTTATTACAGGTATAGATCTTCTAAGGCAAGGGCTATCAGAATAGTTCAATTTTGGAAGATTTAGGTTGACTAAGTTACTTTCTTGTAGGTGGAGATCAAGAAAGCTGAACCAAAGAAATCCTCAAACCCACCACCTGCTTCTGCATATGGTAGCAATTCTAGGTCTCGTTCATTCAATGATGGCTTTGGTGGATATGGCAGTTCTTATGGGGACTTGGATGCAGGCTTTGGACCTGGTCCCTTTAGGACCCCAGGTGGTCTTGGTGCTAGGATAGGGAGCGGGTATGGTTATGGCAGTAGTGGTGATTTTGGCGGAGGTTATGGAGGTTTTGGAGGCAATAGCTTAGGTGGCTACCGAGGTGAATCGTCCCTTGGTTATTCTAGTAGATTTGGACCTTACAGTGGTGGTTTTGGTGGGGGATATGGCACAAGTGGCTTAGGAGGATATGGCCGAGGGGTTGATGGCTATGGGAGCTATGGAACTTCCAGTTATGGTGGAGGTTACGACTCCGGTCCTGGTGCTAGTTATGGAGGAGCAAGTGGTTTGTATGGAAGGGGAGGCTATAGTGGGGGTAGTCGATATCATCCTTACGCAAGGTAGAATCATTGCATAGTCAGTACCATCCATCCCTTTGCAAGCTAGTAAAGAAGTCTCACTCCATTGCTGTCTTGCTTAGATTTGCCATAGAGTCTTCAATCACAGGTTCCTATAGTTTCGTGGCCCAGTGATAAGCGGTTCTCACAAATACTAGACGTCCCAAGGAAGCTATTTAAAGACCCGAAGAGTGTATTAGACATTTTATTGTATGGTTTTTAGACACTATCATGTAGAGACTACTATGGTTGTCCCGATCTAGTACGATTTTAATTTAGCGTGCCATGGTGTAGGCTTTAGCATATACTTCTTCTTGGCTGTGTTTATTCCTCACATTAGTTCAATATCTAGATAGGTTTTTTTATGTTCTATAAATATGCTCTAGTTNTACTTTGGTATATGGAAGTAGGTTGAAATTAAGAGAACCATCCCTAAAGGACACGGTCAGTTGAAGGATTTTAAGACAAAGAAGATATTTGTTGGTGGGATTCCATCAACAGTTACTGAAGGTAGGGTACCAATATTTGTTATATTTCTATACCTGTGACTTACTTTGGTATATTTGCATGTTTTCTTTAATTGGTGGTACCAATATTTGTTTCATTCATTTTTTTCTCGTCTTCTCATATGTCTTGCTTGTTGATGAGTTTAAACATTTATTTTCCTAATTTATTCATTTTTCTCATATTGTGGTAGTTTATATGTCGTGTGTTTAATCTGGCTATTACATTTCTTGCTTGTAGATGAGTTTAATCATTTCTTTTCCAAGTATGGGAAAGTCGCGGAACACCAAATTATACGTGACCATGAAACCAACCGCTCGCGAGGCTTTGGATTTATAGTTTTTGAGGAGGAAGAAGTTGTAGATGAAATTTTATCCAATGGAAATATGATAGATATGTCTGGTACCCAGGTGAGCTTATATCAATGGAATGCAATTGAGCCGAGTGTAAACAGAATTCTGTTTCCCATGAATTTTACACCGCCATATTCTCCAGTTTTAATAATAAAGGACGATTTTCAACCTTTTCATTGTATACAAATGTATCTTTTAAGCATTATGCTGTTAGTCATGTCTTTTCTATACTAGTTTTAGGTGGAGGTTATTACAGGTATAGATCTTCTAAGGCAAGGGCTATCAGAATAGTTCAATTTTGGAAGATTTAGGTTGACTAAGTTACTTTCTTGTAGGTGGAGATCAAGAAAGCTGAACCAAAGAAATCCTCAAACCCACCACCTGCTTCTGCATATGGTAGCAATTCTAGGTCTCGTTCATTCAATGATGGCTTTGGTGGATATGGCAGTTCTTATGGGGACTTGGATGCAGGCTTTGGACCTGGTCCCTTTAGGACCCCAGGTGGTCTTGGTGCTAGGATAGGGAGCGGGTATGGTTATGGCAGTAGTGGTGATTTTGGCGGAGGTTATGGAGGTTTTGGAGGCAATAGCTTAGGTGGCTACCGAGGTGAATCGTCCCTTGGTTATTCTAGTAGATTTGGACCTTACAGTGGTGGTTTTGGTGGGGGATATGGCACAAGTGGCTTAGGAGGATATGGCCGAGGGGTTGATGGCTATGGGAGCTATGGAACTTCCAGTTATGGTGGAGGTTACGACTCCGGTCCTGGTGCTAGTTATGGAGGAGCAAGTGGTTTGTATGGAAGGGGAGGCTATAGTGGGGGTAGTCGATATCATCCTTACGCAAGGTAGAATCATTGCATAGTCAGTACCATCCATCCCTTTGCAAGCTAGTAAAGAAGTCTCACTCCATTGCTGTCTTGCTTAGATTTGCCATAGAGTCTTCAATCACAGGTTCCTATAGTTTCGTGGCCCAGTGATAAGCGGTTCTCACAAATACTAGACGTCCCAAGGAAGCTATTTAAAGACCCGAAGAGTGTATTAGACATTTTATTGTATGGTTTTTAGACACTATCATGTAGAGACTACTATGGTTGTCCCGATCTAGTACGATTTTAATTTAGCGTGCCATGGTGTAGGCTTTAGCATATACTTCTTCTTGGCTGTGTTTATTCCTCACATTAGTTCAATATCTAGATAGGTTTTTTTATGTTCTATAAATATGCTCTAGTTTCCGCTCGTACTTTAGTTTGTCGATGATAGACTGTTGGTAGGAGAAAAAAAACTCCTAGCTCTACTAGTTTAGAAGATTGTTTCGGGCAGGGAGCAGATCGCTTGTATCGATATGTCGATTCTACTAGCTTAGACGCCTCCATATAGAGGTCATATGTTGATTAGAAAGATCTTGTATTTTTTGGTGTTGAGATAAATTTATGCTTAACTGTTTTTTTCTTTTTCTTTTTTTGATGATTTTGTTACTATCCTGTGTGTGTATGATGAACAAGAAGTTATTGGAAAACTGGAAATAATTTGGTTTTGAGTGAGAGAAGTTGAATACTCCTATCGACTGAACTCTGCTGAAGAAGCTGAACTCTGGTGGTTGCCTCCCTTGTGGATTTCTGGAGTGATAGGAAGCCCCTGCGGTTGTTCGGCTGAGTACTCTCTGTCCGCGTATCTCACACTCCCGCTGATTTTGGCTTTCATCTTTCATTTGCCTTACCTTCATTTTTCTTTCGAGATATAGGTCGGCTTCGTGCATCTTGATGTTTGCCGGGGTGCTCCTAAAGGAATGTCCTTCCGGTGGGTTGTTCTCTTCTCTATCTCTTCCATAGAAAATCTCTCTTCGTAATGCAATATATTAGTCTCTTTCTCTCGGCTTCTGTCTTTGAAGCGGTGTTTACTATTAAGCCTACGCCCATTCCTTTCAAGCTTGATTCCGTCTTTAGACTCGTTATGCTGTTCGACTGAACTCGTCGGCTCTGCACTCTATTTGGTTGGAATCCGGTTCGATAACCTTCTCTCATAGATTCCCTTCACCAATCACCAAGTTATGTAATCCGTATTCTTGTATGTCTTCTGCAATTTTGTAAATTACAGTGCAGTTGAAATGTTTGTATATAATATATTGATTTGTAATTTATTAGTGACCAAATTGCTTTTTGTATATAATATATGTTGGGTTGTGACGATCCTGGTATGCATGACTAAAACGATTAGAAAACAATCATTTTAAACGTTTCATAAAAGGTATTATGAGCTTAACATTCATAATAAATGTTTTAAAATAATGTTGTTATTAAAATAAAGACCTAAATGATAGTGAATTAAATAAAATAAAATAAATCATGATCGAACCCAAGGTTACTAAAAAGGTAGTGTCTTAACTTAGGTTCTATGAGGTGTTTTATGTATGATCGTATGTTTTCAACTATATGATCTCATGACCTTGACATGCTCATGACAAGTCTTAATGGGAACTTAAGCTCCATTCATATTTTTCGTCCATCTTTGTGGCTTTGTTGAACATTAGACGAGGTTTGCCTTTGTGTAGATTCAAGCTATTTTGGCCACACTTGCTCCTTGTGTGTGCATGTTCAATTGTCTGCAGTTTTAGCCATGTTGTCTAAGTCTTTCGGCTCGATCTTGTCTTACTTTTGGCCAAGATCTCTTGTAACCATCGTTGGGTCTTATCGTTATCTAGGTTCCCATTCGAACAATTCGTGCATTATGATGTCGTCTCAAATTTCAGGACAGTTCGACCATCTTGGCTTGTTCAAATATATTGAACGAAGTGACTCACATGTCATTCATATCGTCTAGACATCCCAATCATCCATCTATGTGGGTTCTATCGAGGCATTGGACCATCCCGTGTCCTTGCTTAATCATTTAAAAAAAAAAAAAGTTTGGCTAGCAGCTGCATCATCCAACCTCTAACACATGGGTTGAGGCGCAATGTTGACAAACACGTTCCATTCGAAGCACATATCAAAATGGATAGGCCCCTTGTCTGTCTTACGTGTGATCACAACCGATCACAACCTATTTTCTCTGAGTGAAGTTGTGACACCTAAAACAAGAGTACCACACGACTTGAGTATTTTGAGAAATACTCAATAAGCAACCCATTGTTGGGGTCAGAAAATGCAATGTGACAGGGTGAGACTTATCATCTTAAAAACATCATGGCATGGCCATTGGCTTTTCTTTCCAGTCCAGGTAGTGTTGGATGTGTAACGTGTAACTTCACTACACACAACCCATGCATGTGCACATAGTCCCACCAAACGAGCTCATATACATGTCCCTAAGCCTAGCTCGTCAGACTATCACTCACTAACAGGCTACCAGACACCACAAATGAAAATGTCCCACATAACATCACGACGAACACAAATGTCCTAAGATACACATTCATACTAATAATAACGAAAAAGTATCATCATACATATGACACACAAAAATGTGTAACGTCCTCATAACTTACAATCATTACACATAATTTCTGTCCAATCTTTCGTATATAACATAGCTTACCTGACATGATATATTGAAATTTATACCTCATAGATTACCAACATCACAAACATTAATCTACAACATTACATAACACGACATAACATAGTATGACATAACACAACAGATCGAACAACCATAATAACAGTGAACTTGTTTTTGAAAATTTTAAGGTATTTTTGAAATTGGTTAAAAGTTTAAAGGTATCTTGGAGATGAGAAGGTTGCTGTGAAAGCGACAGCATAAAAGATAGCAAACGACAATAACTAACACAGTTATAACCCCCAAAAGGCCGATTCTCTCTGAGTTCTCTCCCTCTCCTTTTTCTCTCCCTCTGTTATTGCCATTCTCCTCTTCATCGGACGCCATTTCTCTGTCACTTCCACCTCCCCTGCCAATGGAGCTCGTCCCTTACTCAGACCCATCTTCCAATTCCAATTCCAATCCCAATTCGAATCCCAATTCCTCCAGCCCTCCATGGCAGGACATGTTCAGATCCGCCTCCGTTCGAAAACCAAGCCCCGACCCTCAAAACCACCACCACCACCACCAACAATCATCCAAACTGCCGTCGCAATCCGATTCCGATTCCGATTCCTCCTTTTCCGGCGATCCTCAGGTCCGTCTCGCCCTTTACATCGCCATGGCTCACGCCGGCCTCGCCTTCACCATTCTCACTCTCTACGCCGTCGGTCGTCTCCTCGAAGCCTATCTCCGCCCCCTTCAATGGGCCGTCCTCTGTTCTATTCCTCTTCGCGGCGTTCAACAAACCCTTGAAGGTTTCTGGTCCGAACCCCTTAAATTGGGCCTCACCGAAACCATTCTAGCCATCCCGGTTGCTGTTTTTCAGGTTTTTTTTGGAACCCTTGTTCAATTTCGTGAAGTTTGTGTTCGTGTTGTTCTTAGGAGGAAGAAACCAGGGCATATTAGACGGAAACAGAGCGTGTTTTCTAAGTTATTGCGATGGCTTGTTTCGTTTTGGATTTTTATACTTGCATATGAGAATTTTGGCGTTGTTGGGTCTGTTTCGCTTCTTGGATTAGGGTTCTTGTTTAGTTCCAAATCTGTGGATTCTACTATGTATAATGTTTCTTCATTTCGTAGCCTGAGCTTTCGTCGTACTGCTGTTAGTTCATTTTTCACTACAGGGGTTTTGAAAAGATTGAAAACCATTGTTGCTATTGGGTTAATTGTTGCTATGATTCTTGCGTTCTTGGCTGGTTTGGTGTTTTTCTCTTACAAAATTGGAGTTGAAGGGAAAGATGCTATGATTTCATTGAAAATACATGTAGAACAAAGCAACTATGCTGAGAGAATTGGGGTTAAGAAATGGATGGAAGACAATGATATGGCTGGGATGATTGATAGCTACACCTCCAAATTTTATGATGCAGTGTTGGAACAGATAGATAGCTTGGCTATGCAGTATAATATCACTGAGTTTGTCACTGGGATTAAGCATTTGGCTTTATCATCGTCTCGTGCTAACTCTTCGGGGCCTTCGACTTCTCTAATGACTCCATCGCCGTACACGCACAAGCTTATGAGCTTGAGAAACCGGATTAGTAACAAGGAATGGGGTCAGATTTATACAGAGCTTGATGCAATTATTAGGGAGTTGATAATCACTAGGGAGGATTTACTCGAGAAAGCGAAAGAATTAGCCGTTCAAGGGATGGATATTTCGCAACGAGTCTTCGCTAGTAGTGTGTCGGTACTAGGAGGCAGTGCTAAGCTTATGCTTTCCATTGGTAGTTCTATCATTTCAGGAGCAGCTGAGATTTTTAACTTTGTTTCTCATTCAATGGTGTTCTTTTGGGTTCTTTATTATCTTATTACTTCTGAATCTGGTGGTGTGACTGAACAAGTTATATATATGCTTCCGATTGAAGAATCGGCTCGAATTCGATGCGTTGAAGTTCTTGATAATGCGATCTCGGGTGTTCTTTTGGCTACAGCACAGATTGCTATCTATCAAGGATGTCTTACATGGCTGTTGCTTAGACTATTTGAAATACATTTCTTGTATGTGTCTACTGTTCTTGCATTTCTCAGTCCTCTTTTCCCAATCTTTCCATATTGGTTTGCAACAATTCCAGCAGCCTTGCAGCTGTTGCTGGAAGGTAGATATGTTGTGGCTCTGTGTTTGTCTATTATTCATCTCGCGCTTATGGATTACGGCGTCTCGGAAATCCAAGAGGGCACGCCCGGTCACAGTGAATACCTTATGGGACTTAGCATCATTGGTGGGATGACTTTGTTTTCATCTGCATTGGAGGTACCCTTTCTTTTCCTTTCTCGACTTTATGTTGCATTTTCACGTGTTTCTGCTTAGGGAAATCGAGTGTGATAATTTTAGTTTCTAAATGTGAGATCCTACATCGGTTGGAGAGGGGAACGAAACATTCTTTATATGGGTGTGGAAACCTCTCCCTAGCAGATGTGTTTTGAATACCTTTAATGGAAGCTCGAAAGGGAAAGTCCAAAGAGGACAATATCTGCTAGCGGTGAACTTGGGCTGTTACAAATGATATCAGAGTCAGACACTGGGCGGTGTGCTAGTGAAGACGACGTGCCCTGAAGAGGGTGGTCACAAGACGGTGTGCTGGCAAGGACGCTGGGCCCCGAAAGGGATGGATTGGGGGTCCCACATCGATTGGAGAAGGGAACGAGTGCTAGCGAGGACGCTGAGCTCCGAAGGAGTGGATTGTGAGATCCCACGTCGGTTGGAGAGGGGAACGAAACATTCTTTATAAAGGTGTGGAAACCTCTCCCTAGCATATGTGTTTTAAAAACCTTGAGTGGAAGCTCGAAAGGAAAAGTCCGAAGAGAATAATATCTGCTAGCGGTGGACTTGGGCTGTTTCAAATGATATTAGAGCTAGACACTGGGCGGTATGTTAGTGAAGACGACGAGCCCTGAAGAGGGTGGTCACAAGGCGGTGTGCCAGCAAGGACACTGGGCTCTGAAAGGGGCGGATTGGGGGTCCCACATTGATTGGAAAAGGGAACGAGTGCCAGTGAGGACGCTGGGCTCCGAAGGGGTGGATTGTGAGATCCCACGTCGGTTGGAGAGGGGAACGAAACATTCTTTATAAAGGTGTGGAAACCTCTCCCTAGCATATGTGTTTTAAAAACCTTGAGTGGAAGCTCGAAAGGAAAAGTCCGAAGAGAATAATATCTGCTAGCGGTGGACTTGGGCTGTTTCAAATGATATTAGAGCTAGACACTGGGCGGTATGTTAGTGAAGACGACGAGCCCTGAAGAGGGTGGTCACAAGGCGGTGTGCCAGCAAGGACACTGGGCTCTGAAAGGGGCGGATTGGGGGTCCCACATTGATTGGAAAAGGGAACGAGTGCCAGTGAGGACGCTGGGCTCCGAAGGGGTGGATTGTGAGATCCCACGTCGGTTGGAGAGGGGAACGAAACATTCTTTATAAAGGTGTGGAAACCTCTCCCTAGCATATGTGTTTTAAAAACCTTGAGTGGAAGCTCGAAAGGAAAAGTCCGAAGATAATATCTGCTAGTGGTGGACTTGGGCGGTTACAAATGATATTAGAGCTAGACACTGGGCGGTGTGTTAGTGAAGACGACGTGCCCTGAAGAGGGTGGTTACAAGGCGGTGTGCCAGCAAGGACACTGGGCCCTGAAAGGGGCGGATTGGGGGTCCCACATTGATTGGAGAAGGGAATGAGTGCCAGTGAGGACGCTGGGCTCCGAAGGGGTGGATTGTGAGATCCCACGTCGTTTGGAGAGGGGAACGAAACATTCTTTATAAAGGTGTGGAAACCTCTCCCTAGCATATGTGTTTTAAAAACCTTGAGTGGAACCTCGAAAGGGAAAGTCCGAAGAAGACAATGTCTGCTAATGGTGAGTTTGGGCTGTTACAAATGATATCAGAGCCAAACACGGGGCGGTGTGTTGGTGAAGATGACGTGCCCTGAAGAGGGTGGTCACAAGACGGTGTGCTGGCAAGGACGCTGGGCCCCGAAAGGGATGGATTGGGGGTCCCACATCGATTGGAGAAGGGAACGAGTGCTAGCGAGGACGCTGAGCTTCAAAGGGGTGGATTGTGAGATCCCACATTGGTTGGAGAGGGGAACGAAGCAGTCTTTATAAGGGTGTGGAAACCTCTCTCTAGCAGACGCATTTTAAAAACCTTGAGGGGAAGCCCGAAAGAGAAAGTCCGAAGAGGACAATATCTGCTAGCGGTGGGCTTGGGCTGTTACAAATGGTATTAGAATGAGACATGGGGCAGTGTGCCATCATGGATGTTGGGCCCCGAAGGGGGGTGAATTGGGGATCCCACATCGATTAGAGAAGGGAATGAGTGCTAGCGAGGACGCTGGGGCTCGAAGGGGGATGGATTGTGAGATCCCACGTCAGTTGGAGAGAGGAACAAAACATTCTTTATAAGGGTGTGGAAACCTCTCCCTAGTAGACTCGTTTTAAAAACCTTGAGGGAACCCCGAAAAGGAAAACCCAAAGAGAACAATATTTGCTAGCATTGATTTGGCTAATGAGAAGACTCTCTCGTAATCCTTTAGCTTCAGGTTCCCTCAAACTCCGGGGTGTTCTTTCTCCCTCCGTTGTTATTTCACTTATCAATGAAACTCTCATTTTCTCCCTAAAAAAAACGACGAAAAGATCATAAGTCGAAGTTATTCTCACAGGGTGCGATTATGGGACCGTTGATTACGACGGTCGTGATAGCTCTGAAGGATTTGTACGTGGAATTTGTTCTTGGTGAAAATAAGGGAAAGGAGAAGGAGAAAGAAAAGGAAAAGTTAAAGCGCAGCTAGACACAGCAGTTACTTTTGTTTGTAAATTATGGTGTCTGCAAACTCTATCAGTCTTTACAAGCCATTCCTACGGCTGCAGAGTTTACCTATTACATTGTATGAAATTTGTAAGTTATGTTTATTCATTACACTTGTTTTGTGGTATCTCTCTTTCTGTCTCCATTTTCCCACTGTAAAATCATTTTGTTTTTGAGAGAAATATATATATATATATATATATATATATATATATGATGTCATATAACAATATTGTTATATGTATTACTTTCCGAGAGCTTCTTACTGTATTTATGATGCTGGTCGGGTCGTTAAGTACTTATCGTCTTTCCTTATTATACGTATTCCTTTTCGAGAGTTTTTCTCTGTATTCATGATGTTGATCAGGTCGGTAAGTACTCATCATATTTCCTTGTTATACGTACTATTGTATTCATGATGCTGGTCAAGTCGGTAAGTACTCGTAGTCTTTCCTTATCGAGAGTTTTTCTCTGTATTCATGATGCTGATCAGGTCGGTAAGTACTCATCATATTTCCTTGTTATACGTACTATTGTATTCATGATGCTGGTCAGGTCGGTAAGTACTCGTCGTCTTTCCTTATCGAGAGTTTTTCTCTGTATTCATGATGCTGATCAGGTCGGTAAGTACTCATCATCTTTCCTTGTTATATGTATTATTGTATTCATGATGCTGATTGGGTCGGTAAGTACTCGTCGTCTTTCCTTATTATACGTATTCCTTTTTCGAGAGTTTTTCTTTGTATTCATGATGTTGATCTTGTCGGTAAGTACTCATCGTCTTTCCTTGTTATACGTATTATTGTATTCATGATGCTGGTCAAGTTGGTAAGTACTCGTTGTCTTTCCTTATTATACGTATTCCTTTTCGAGAGCTTCTCACTGTATTCATGATGCTGATTTGGTTGGTAAGTACTCATCGTCTTTCCTTGTTATACGTATTACTGTATTCATGATGCTGGTTAGGTCGGTAAGTACTCGTCGTCTTTCCTTGTTATATGTATTCATGATGTTGGTCAGGTCGGTAAGTACTTGTCGTCTTTCCTTGTTATACGTATTACTTTCTAAGAGCTTCTCATTGTATGCATGATATTGGTCGGGTTGTTAAGTATTCATCGTCTTTTCTTATTATATGTATTACTTTTCGAGAGCTTCTCACTGTATTCATGATGATGGTCAAGTCGGTAAGTACTCATTGTCTTTCCTTGTTATGCGTATTATTTTTCGAGAGCTTCTCATTGTATTCATGTTGTTGGTCGGGTTGGTAAATAACTCATCGTCTTTCCTTATTATACGTATTACTTTTCGAGAGCTTCTCACTGTATTCATGATACTGGTCGGATTGATAAGTACTTATCGTCTTTCCTTGTTATACATCTTACCTTCTTGATGTTAGTCGAGTCGGTAAGGATATTTATTAGCAAAACCTTCGAATCTAAAGAACCAAAATTACAATTTAACGATTCTTTGAAAGTATTATAAATGATATATCAAGTTATCATATGGCTAGGATTGAGTAGAATCTAGGAACTTATCCAATTTTACCCTTTGACCAATATGCCACGTGGCAAACAAACAATCAAGTGCTCGAGTGTAGGCTTACGTCATAACTGTTATTTTCATGTAGGTTTCAGAATTTGATGAGTTGGCTGGTGGCTCTTTGCCACGTGGATATGGAAATTTCTCGTATCTATCTATCTGTTGATATGATCTAATAATTCGAACAATTTTGACTAACCAACCTAAACTACACGGGTGGGTTAAGGTTTTTTGAAAAACCAAAATTTCAAATTTTTTGGAAACTTTTTTTGGTCTAT
Organism: Cucurbita pepo subsp. pepo; assembly: GCF_002806865.2. NCBI lineage: Eukaryota > Viridiplantae > Streptophyta > Magnoliopsida > Cucurbitales > Cucurbitaceae > Cucurbita > Cucurbita pepo. Next base: position 5,349,737 of record NC_036643.1, read on the forward strand.
TCAACCCATCGGATCGAAAGATATTGTATTGTTCACAACCCTGTTCTACTTTTAAGATTATTATGAAAATTAAGACAATTTGACTTTTATTACGGATGTTATAGCGTTGTGATTTGAGAATATTTAATATTTGTATTCTATTCGATTATAATTATTAATGTGACATATCTTGTAGATAAATATAAAATTTTAAATTAATTAGACGGTGAACGGTTTCGTCATATAGCCAACTTGACCAACACTAAATAACAACATAGAAATCGAACCCAAGCCAACATACTAAAAATAGAGGGTTAAGTTGGGTTGTCAACGGTTTCTTCATATAGTCAACCAGACCAACACTAAATTTTGAACGGTTTCTTCATATAGTCAACCAGACCAACACTAAATTTTGAATTCTCTAACTTAATCCAATCGAGTAACGAACAACACAAAAACCGAACCCAAGCCAACATACTAAAAATAGCCAACATACTAAAAATAGAGGGTTAAGTTGGGTTGTGAAGGGTTTCGTCACATAGCCAACTTGACCAACACTAAATTTTGAATTCTTTAACCCAATTCAACCGGGGTCTACGAGCATTCTTGCATACACAATCGACCAGGTTTGACCATTTAAATAAAAGAGAAAAAAGAAAAAAAAAATCAAAGGTTAAAGAAAACACAAAATACACACTATCTTGATTGCTCTATCTCTCTCAATAATGAAGCAATAAGCAAATTATCCCCAAAAAAATACAAAAAATGGGTCTTTCTCAGCCCCATCCCCATGTCCCTGATGTTGATGTCTTCTAATAGATTGAATAACAATCAGGGGAAGAACAAATGAAGAACAATTCGTTGTGTTCTTGTTTGTTAGGGATTGCGTTTTGGATTAGCCCTCCACGTTGAAATCAAATGGGGGCGGCCCACTTGGAGCTTCCGCTCTGTTCATCAATGGCGTGTGCCCAATCGCCATTCCTTCTCTTTGTTTTAAATATCCATCTCTGAGGGCCACTCCGCCCGACACCCCCTCCTTCAATCTTGCTAGTTGGATTTGGTGGCCAACCATTCACCCTCTTGAAAAGCACTTCCGAAAACCCATGTGGGGTTTTGTTTTGAAGATAAACGGTTGATTTTGATGATCTCTTCTTCTCTATTTTGAGCTTTTTGTTTATGTTTTTGAAGTTAGGCCAACGATTTGGCGTGTTTTTGAACTGTTTGATTATTGATTTCACTTGTAATCAAAGTTAGGAAATCTTCTTGGGTTTTTCTCGTAGATTTCTTGAATTTCTGGTCACCCTCTGCAACCCACTTCACCTTCCTGTTTTCTTCTTTTCCAACCATTTTTGTTGCTCCTTTTGCTTCTATATACGCTTTGCTTCCAATTCTTTGTTGGTTATGAGATGCCCTTTGAAGGGTTCTTACTGAATTGGCAGTTTTGGGCTTGCCCGGCAGGTGTTTGATGTTTTGCCTCAATGAATACTTGAAGTTTTGATATGAGAATTTCATGAGTTTGAATTGTTTGCTTTTGTCCCAAAGTGGGTTCCGTTTCTCTTTCAATCATTAGGAGCAAAACTTGTGTGATTTTGGTCGTCTTTGTGCTAGAACTGGCTCTTCAGTCTTAGTTATCCTTTCATGAGAACTATTCCCTGTTCTTCTTTGTTCATGTTTCCAAAACTTTCCATGTTCGTGTAGCTTGTTGTCTTGTTCTTGATAAGGAGCCTGGTTGATTCTAGTTTGAAAGGGTTGTTTTGCAATGATTCATTCTGGTTTCTTCCTTTCGGGTCCATCGCTTAATTCTGATGCTACTACGTCTTTCATATCGATTCCGGTGTCTGGAGGCGATGGCGTTATGGCGTTGGATGCCATCCCCCCTTCTTTCTGGGTTAGAACAGCCATGAAAGTATCTAGAGCCAGATGGTTCATTTTCTTGAGAAGAGTTTTCCATTACCAAAACGGATCGATATCTGATCTCGGGCCAAATCCTTTCGATTCGGATTCGTGGATGGTGATGGAACTTGTAGCCCTGTTATTTCAGCTAATCATCTCAGTGATTACTCTTGCCATTTCACAGACTGAGAGGCCAGTTTGGCCTATGAGATTGTGGATAGGGGGTTATGATCTTGGCTGTGTTCTTAGCTTATTGGTTCTCTATGGCCGCCATCGGTATCGTTATCGAATCCAGGGAGATGGGAGCAGTCTTTCGGATATCGAACACGAACAGCAGAGGAGTAATGAATCATCAAGGTAATCATCATCAACATGCTAATGTCCTCTTAATTGATTTTGAGCTGGAATAGTAACCATGAAATGTACTTTATTACCTCTAATCTGACTTTTGTTGAACATAATTCAGGTACTCACATTTGATGAACAGATGTCGCACGTCTCTTGATCTTTTCTTCGCGATATGGTTCGTAATGGGCAATCTTTGGGTCCTCGATTCTCGCTTCGCCTCGTTCGAAAGAGCTCCCAAGCTACATCTACTATGCAGCTTCCTGCTAGTTTGGAATGTCATCTGCTACTCTTTCCCATTCATTCTGTTTCTGCTGCTTTGTTTCTGTGTGCCATTGATTAGCAGCCTTATAGGATATAACATTAACATGGGATCAACCGAAAAAGGAGCGTTGGACGATCAAATCTCCCAGCTACCTTTCTGGAGATACCGAGCAGTCCACGCCGACATCAACCCCGAAAGTCGACCTGATAACAGCCATACAGGACTTCCAAAAGACGACCCAGTAAGTAATCTTTCTTTTCCTGGTATAGGAAGCACTACAGAAGGAAACTCGAAAAGAACCGTTTCGTTTACGAGCGATCAGGAACTAAAATACTTCCGTTTGCCTTCGATTTTTCAGGAATGTTGCATTTGCCTTGCAAAGTACATAGACAAGGAAGAAGTGAGACAGTTACCTTGTTCCCATGTGTTTCATCTCAAGTGTGTAGATAAGTGGCTTGCTATTGCATCTTCATGCCCCCTCTGTAAGCAACAACTTCAGAGATAAGAGAGCCAAGAAAGCAGCCGTTGATGAAATTCGGGGGAAAAACGGAACCGGTCACTATACTGGGGGTTCGAGTACCGTTGAAAAGACCAAAGGAACGGGGGGAATGACTGCCTGTAATAATGCACAGACTAATACGAGCCGACCAGAAGAAGCAAGTCTTAGATTACCGAATCTTGGACACAATCTTCTTAGAGAGAGCCCCTTGCCTCGCCTTTTCTCGTTTAGATTAGAGTCTCACATGGTTAGGTTACTTGAGTGAGTTCTAGTGCTCACCAGTTACCTAAATATACTGAAATACTGAATGATACATATAGCAAGAAATTGATGCCTTATCTGTAGATATTATGAGCTAATGAATACAAACCAAGTGTGCTTTTTCCCACTTTATGCCTCGAACTTGTTTGATACACCTATGAACCGTCTCCCCGTCCCCGTCTCCGTCCCCATCCCTGACATGATTAGCTGTGTAAAATTTGTTTGGAAAAAACTTGCTGGAAAACGAAGAAAACTCGAAGAAACGAGTACTGTGAGATCCAACATCGGTTGGAGAGGAGAATGTAGGATTCCTTATAAGAGTGTAGAAACCTCTCCCTAATAGACGCGTTTTAAAACCGTGAGGCTGACAGCGATATGTAACGGGCCAAAGCGGACAATATCTGCTAGCGGTGGGCTTGAGTTGTTACAAATGGTATCAGAGCCAGACACTGAACTGTGTGCCAGTGAGGACGCTGACCCCTATGGTGAGTGACCCATATCAGTTGGAGAGGAGAACAAAACATTCTTGGTAAGTGTGTAGAAACCTCTCCCTAATAGACGCGTTTAAAATCGTAAGGTTGATGACGATACGTAACGGGCCAAAGTAGATAATATCTGTTAGTGGTGGGCTTCACTGAGCGGTGTGACAGTGAGGACGCTGACCCTTGTGGTGAGTGACCCACATCAATTGGAGAGGAGAATGAAACATTCTTTATAAGGATATGGAAACCTCTCCCTAGCAGACGTGTTTTAAAATCGTGAGGCTGATAGCAATACGTAACAGGCCAAAGCATATAATTTCTACTAGCGGTAGACTTGAGTTGTTCCAAGTACGAAGATTCCCTTACTCCCACTCTCCTTTGATTAAAGATTCTAGTTTCCCCCTCATACTCGGTTTCATATAGGCCTTTCTAGGGGTTATTTCGTGGCACCAAAACTCGTTCTCGACTACGAGAAGTTCTTTCCTTTAGTCTCAAACTTAGTACCTGAATACCAAAATTTAACGACTTCAACACTACTTTATTTATGTTAAGTTCAATAATATTATCGAACGTGTTCATATGAATCATATTTATTTTCTCGAGATAACTCCGAGCATTCAACTAATTGAAACATCAAATGAACGTTGTTATACGAAAACGATATCTTATCTTGTGAGTAGCCACCCTCTCCTTCTCTCCTACCTTCAAAACATAGATTTATCAACTAAGTTAAATAGGCAAGCAGTCAATATCAAGAACACCTTTTTTTATTATTATTAAATTTTAATTTAAAAAAGGGATTTTCGTAGAAGAAAATGATTTCCGACCATTCAAATAATTGTATTTAAATTCGTAATAATTACAATATTTAATCTACCGACTTGTAATTATGAGTTGTTGAAAACATTTTTTTTTAATAAAAATAAAGTCTCAAATTAGGTATAATTTCATAAATTAAAAGCTAAGTTAGATCAATTAGCATACTTTATAAACAAATAATATATATTTTATATATATATATAAATCTGGATCAAGACGGTGGATTGTGAATCCACCATGTTAGATAAACACGACTCTCCACAATGGTATGATATTGTCCACTTTCAGCAATGGACCCTCGAACAAAGTACACCTCCCCTTAATCGAGGCGCAGTGGACCCTCGAACAAAGTACACCTCCCCTTAATCGAGGCGCAGTGGACCCTCGAACAAAGTACACCTCCCCTTAATCGAGGCGCAGTGGACCCTCGAACAAAGTACACCTCCCCTTAATCGAGGCGCAGTGGACCCTCGAACAAAGTACACCTCCCCTTAATCGAGGCGCAGTGGACCCTCGAACAAAGTACACCTCCCCTTAATCGAGGCGCAGTGGACCCTCGAACAAAGTACACCTCCCCTTAATCGAGGCTCGACTCGTGGGACTTTTATCCAACACCTCCCCTCGAACAAAGTACACCCCCCTTAATCAAGGCTCGACTAGCCTCGACTTCTTTTTCTTTTGGAGTCATTTGTTCGACATTTAGGGCTTCCCCAAAGTGTCTCATACCAATGAAGATAGTATTCTTTGATTATAAACTCACGATCAGTCCCTAAATTAGCCCATGTGGGACTTTCATCCAACACAACACGTGTTTCTAATATGAATTCGTGCCTGTAGTCTTACTAGTATGACTTGAAGAGAAGACAAGCAGCTCATCTCCCCGAAGGATGAACCACTAGAAGGTATATTTAAGTTAAAATTCTCTTCAGGGTCTCACACAACTTATTTGACTAACCCGGTGACCTACCCTTCTTTTTTCTTGGCTATAACCCCAAAGAATTGGGATATATATCTATACACACATACGTACACGTACGTACATACATACCTATATATATATATATATATTTTTTTTTTTAAAAAAAAGTATATTTTAAATTAAAAAATAGTAATAAATTTTTAATAAAGAAAAGCAGTTGAGAAAGATGGAGGAATTGGGGTTTTGACAGTTGAACGAAACGGTCGATTGTTGGGGGTTTGCTTGCTTTGTTAACAAAAAGCTGCAACAAAGTTTGGCCAATCCAATCCAATCCAATCCTTGACGCCACCATTCTCAAACCTCCGATTCATTCCCTTTCAATCGAAGTTACCCACTTCCCCTTCGTTTTCTCTTCTTGATCCTCAGTCCCCATCTCTTCCATTTCACCTTCCTCTCCTTTTCTCCACCATTTCCGACAGCTCCCCTTCGCCCATTTCCTTCTATTTACACTTCCATGTCCCCTTTTCCCTCTTTCTTTCCCCTTTTCCCCAATGCCTTTGACCCTTATCCAATTTACTCATTAAAACCCAACTGGGTCTTCCTCGTCGGTGGGTCTCTGTGTTTTTTTTTTGTTTTTTTTTTCCCCCTTTTGTTCTGATCTGTTTTGGGTGATGAACTGATGATGTTTATGTTTATAGATTGCTTTCCAGGTTTGATCTGGACTGCCACGGTTGAGAAGCTCGGGCGGGTGGATTTCGAGTAAGTGTTTTGATTTTGTGCACGATAGGTGTTTGATGTTTTGCCTGGCTGAGTGATCGTATGGTTTTGGCTTGGAATTTTTATGAATTTGAAAGGATAATTGGTGGGTTGTTTGGTTCATTCATTTTGGGAGAAAGTTCTGTGGTTTTGACTGCATGATTGTCAAGTGGGTCTTGAATCTCCATGAAAGCACTTTGTTTTCTATGTTTGTGTTTGAGTCCAAGCTGTTTTTATGTGTTGTACTAGATAAGGAAAGGTTGTTTGTCTCCATGATCAATTCTGGGGAGTAAGTGTTTTGATTTTGTGCACGGTTGGTGTTTGATGATCTGCCTAGCTGAGTGATCGTATGGTTTTGGCTTGGAATTTTCATGAACTTGAATAGATAATTGGTGGGTTGTTTTGTTCATTCATTGTGGGAGAATGTTCTGTGGTTCTGGTTGTCATGATTGTCAAGTTGGCTCTTGAATCTCCATGAAAGCACTTGTTTTCTATGTTTGTGCTGAGTCCGAGCTGTTTTTTTGTGTTGTACTAGATAAGGAAAGGTCGTTTTCAATGATCAATTCTGGTTATTTCATTTCGGGGCCTTCGTGTAACTACAATGGCACTGCTTCCTTTATCTCGAATTCGTTGGTGGAAGAAGATGGTGCAGGTGCAGATGTTAGAGATGACAATTCTGTTTCTCTCCCTGCATCTTTCTGGGTTAGGGTAGCAATGAGGGTGTCTAGAGCCAGGTGGTTCATTTTCTTACGAAGAGTATTTCACTACCAGAATGGATCGAGATCAGATCTCGGGTCCGATCCTTTCAATTCTAGCTCGTGGATGGCTATGGAACTGATAGCTATGGTGTTTCAGCTGGCCATCACTGTGTTTTTTCTCGCCATTTCAGAGACAGAGAAGCCTGTTTGGCCTATGAGACTGTGGATAGTTGGTTACGATCTTGGCTGCATTCTTAGCTTGTTGCTTCTCTACGGACGATATTGGCACGTTTATTTAATGCGTGGAGAGCGCGTTGGCCTTCCCGACATCGAGCAGCGGAGGAGCAGTCAAGCATCAAGGTATTCCTTAACATGCTACTTTCTCCATATTAGAGTGAATAAAGCAGCTGATGGAGGATAAACAAGGTCTACTCTCTCTAGTATAAGAAATTTAGAATCATTTAGAAGTTGGCTGAAAGTACAACAGAAAAATGCTGCTTTTCTTGCTCTGTCTAATTGGTGTTAGGAATCACGAACCTCCACAATGGTAGATATTGTCCACTTTGAGCATAGGCTCTCGTGACTTTTCTTTGGGCTTCTCCAGAAGGCCAAATACTAATGGAGATGTATTCCTTACTTATAAACCCATGATGATCGTTCCCTAAATTAGCCAATGTGGGACTCCCTCCCAACCATCCTCAACCATTGAAACTGACTCATTTAGAATGTGGATGCAAAATTTGCAACTCTTATCTACAACTCCTGTTCAATACGATGTGCAGGAGCTTGCGCTTGATGAACAAATGTCGGTCGTCTCTTGAACTTTTCTTTGCCATATGGTTCGTAATGGGTAACGTTTGGATTGTCGATTCTCGCTTCGGTTCTTTCCAAAGAGCTCCCAAGCTTCATCTGCTATGCGTCTTCCTGTTAGTTTGGAATGCCATCTGCTACTCTTTTCCATTCATACTTTTTCTGCTGCTATGTTGCTGTGTGCCATTGATTAGTAGCCTTCTAGGGTATAACATTAACATGGCATCGACCGACAAAGGCGCATCCGATGATCAGATATCCGAGCTACCTTGCTGGAGATATAAAGCAAGCTCAAAGCAACCTGATAGTAACAACAAAGGACTTCCAAAGGAGGATCCAGTAAGTGAAGCATATAATATATACTTGCAATGAAGAATTGGACTGAGTTTGTTTGTTTTCCTTTGCTGTTCTTATAGGAATGTTGCATTTGCTTAGTGAAATACAGAGATGAAGAAGAAGTAAGAGAGTTGCCTTGTTCGCATTTGTTCCATCTCAAGTGTGTAGATAAGTGGCTATCGATCACATCTTCCTGCCCTCTCTGTAAGCAAAAACTTCAAAGATAAAAATCACTTCAAATTCTGTTCTTTTTTGTTCCCACACATGAATTAGTTGAATTCATAGGCCCATAAGAACAGAATTCTGCTGCTTCCACTGCTTTTAAGTTGTGAGAACTTTCATGGATTGCAGTGTCTACATGTCTGTCTATGTGTATGTATGTATAGTATTTGTTTGTTTTACCGACACGTAGAATGGTTATCGTCCATGCTCATGCTTGTCTGGACTTTGCTTCATTGTGTCATTGTTGTCCACCACTTTGCTATTTTTTTTAGTTCAATAACACGTGAGATGAGATTATTTCATTTCTCTTTTTAACTCTTTTTAACTGAGAGAGAAGGAAAAACAAAGAAGAAGAGTTAAAGATATTAAAAAAAAAGGGAAAAGTGACGGTAGATGGCCGTGGAAGCCATAGAAAGAGTAGAGATAGTTACTGAGTGTTAAGTTATAGAGTTTGCTGCTTATTTAGTTTTTGAATTTTTGGTATTATTCATACTTAAATTAGTCAGCTTTTTGGTACCCAAATCAGGTAAAGGGCCAAATTTAGCTTCTAAAACAAACCATAGAACTACTTGCATGTGAAGGAAATTAATAGGCTTTGAGTGCACTGATCTCCGATATCGTAAAGATGTCACGGATCGTTAAGTTGATGTTAACATGACTCATTATCGACTTAGTTACGAGAAGCTTATAACATCCACAGAAATTCATCCAAATGATAGATCAACTTTGGCTAAAAATTGTTGATGCGAGGAACGGTACTTTCCTACTACACAGTTTGGAGGGATGTATGTTGATTATGATGAAGAGTTGTAATGAAATGATGAATAAAACGGTAATGAGTTGATGTTTAAGGTATCAATATGATAATCGCTTTGATTCTCGATCATGTTCGATTTTTGGTTGGAAACTATTTTCGGAATTTCTTTATGGTTTGAAAGTTGATAGTTGAATTTGAATTTAAAGACGAAACTAAATTTATCAGAGTTGTTTTGACCAAGATATAAAAACTTGGAATAAATTATTTTCTTGGTTTTTAGGATTTGGAGTTTGTGTCAATTTAGTTCATAGGTCTAAAATCGAACAATCAGGTTCTCAACGTTTAGAAAATGCTCGGTTTGGGTCACTCACTTATTGAAATTGTTAAATTGGTATAGGAAAGTTGGCGTGACCATTTATAAAATAATAATAGTACCATTAATTTTTTTTTATAGTACCATTAATTTTTTTTTATAGTACCATTAATTTTTTTTTAAAAAAAAAAGTCTATAATTTTGGATCGTATCGTACCTATAAGTACTTAGACTCAAAATAGTTTTCAGACTTCGAATTCCTGTCTTGTCGCTTTATATATACATCAAAACTAATCCACCACTGGCCGATATTGTCTCCTTTGTGAACTTCCCCTCAAGGTTTTAAAACGAGGTTTCTATACTCTTGTAAATAATGTTTCGTTTCCCTCTTTGATCAACGTGAGACGTCACAATCCACTCATTGGTGCCGAATGTCCTTGCTTGGTGGTGTGTCTCAGTCTGATACCATTTGTAACAGCAAATATTGTCCTTTGTCCTATTTGGACTTTCCCTTCCAGACTTCCCCTCGAAGTTTTAAAACGATCGGTTAGGGAGAGGTTTTCACACTCTTCCCTCTCCAACCAATACGAGATCTCACATAGACACAACTAATTTATCATATAAAAATTCTCGAAAAATCCTTACCAAAACAAATGTGGGGGTGAGGACAAGGAATGCTTTCCCGACTCCACGTTGTAGCTGTGTCGACTCGGGATGCTACTCATGAGCTGGGAGAAACGGATGGTAGAGACATGATTAGAATCCATGCCGAACTATTTTTCGTAGGTCTATTCTAACCCTAAAAAAAAAATATTATTATTAAAAGGAAAAAAAAAAAAAAAACGAAAGAAATAAGCATGGAAGGCTAAAAATAAACCAAAGGTTGTGATTGAGCAAACAGCAAAAGTTGAGGGGTTGAGTACCAATGTCAAAATGTGCTTGCATTTCTCCAAGAACAGAACTCTTCTTCTTCTTCTTCTTCTTCTTCTTCTTCTTCTTCTTCTTCCACAGATTCACAAACCCTAATTCCATTTCCATCAGAAAATTCAATCCATGGATCATAAACCAGATCACAAGGCTCCGAGGCCCATCGACAGAAACAACCCCAATCACCACCACAAAACGCAATTCACAGACTTCGATCTAGAGGATTTTAAGCAAGGCACTAACCTGCTCGCCTCTTCGCCGTCCCGATCACTGGCGCCCAAGGCCCCTTCCTCCGCCAAGGCCAGTTGTCTCTGCTCTCCCACCACTCACATCGGCTCCTTCCGCTGCCGCCACCACCGCCATACCGGCATGCTCCGCGGCCGATCCGTTGGCTCCAATCTCTCTGAGTTGGCTCATAAATCCACTGACCTTATGACATCCTATTCGCCTTGAATCGTTTTCCCAGGGTTTGTTCGTGTTCGTCCTTCGATGATTCTGTATTCGGAAATGAAATTACCAACAAACAATAACTTACTTCCCGAAGAATAAGTTCATACAATCCTCTTTTGTATTGTTTCTCATTCTTTTATTTGTATTGAATGTTCTAATAAATTCGCCGATTTCTAACTTCGATCTTGTTTTTACGCATTTTAGAAACAAAAACAAGTTTCTGAGAGCAATAAGATCATTCACCATTTTGTAATTACCTCATCCTGGTCGAGATTCATACCTTGGATATCTTCGCCAAGAACATTGATGAATCTTTACCTAGATTTCTCGGTCATGATCTTCGCCGTGAAGATTACTGTGAACAAAACCCTAAGCCATTGGATGAAACTCATAGTTCATCTCCGTCGATCTTTTGTTTCCTCAAACTCAAGCTTAAGTAATCATCCACAAACATAACCTTCACAAACAAAAATCAAGAACAAAACGAAGAATCAAAACCTTCAACTATACTCAGAAGAAGCCATTTTTCATGGAGAGCGATCGGGGGCGATTCGACATTTTGGACGCTCAAGAACCTTCGAGCTTCTGTAATACTCCTCCGATTTATATACTTTTAATATAAATGATGTCAATGTTGTTGATGCATCTTAAAGCCCAATGGACCACTTACATTATTTTATAATATTTTGATTATTAATATAAATAAATAAATATGTTTTTTAATGCTCAAATTGACACTCGATATTGGATTCCTACCTTCTAATCTTCTCGCTAGCACACCGCTTGATGTTTCCCTCTTCAACCTATGTGGAGTCTCAAAATTCACTCTCATTGGGGGCTCAATGTAGTCGCCAGCACACTGCCCGGTGTTTTGCTTCATTCCCCTCTCCAACTGAGGTGGGATCTCACAATCCACCCAAACCGACTCTCATTGGGGGCTTTGGGGGCTCAACGTAGTCGTCGGCACACCGCCTGGTGTCTTGCTTCATTCCCCTCTCCAACCGAGGTGGGGTTTCACAATCCGCCCAAATCGACTCTTATTGGGGGCTCAGTGTAGTCACGGGCATATCGACGAATGTTTGGTTCTGATACCATTTGTAACAGCATAAGCCCACTACTAGCGGATATTATTTTCTTAGAGCTTCTACACACTTATAAGAAATGTTTTGTTCCCCTCCCCGACCGAGGTGAGATCTCACAATCCACCCAAATCGACTTTCATTGGGGCTCAGCATGTCGCAGGCACATCGACTAGTGTCTAGTTCTGATACCATTTGTAATAGCAGAAGCCCACTGCCAGCAGATATTATTTTCTTAGAGCTTCTACACACTTTTATTATTTTCTTAGAGCTTCTACACACTTTTTATTCTGCTCTTCAAGTAAGATTCAAAATTATAGTATGCCCCCGATCTTACCTAAATTCCTACGCTGCCTTGCCTTCCATCTTATACCTAAGTGTCAAATTATTCATAAAAGAGTATATTGTAATATTAAAATTTAGCTTTTCAAAAGATATATCCTAAGGGGACACTCTATTAACCCGATTCATCTGTCCCACCTCATAGTAGAAGTGTACATTCAACCCGACAACCTAGACCAACCCAGCTCGAACTATAAGGGTTGTGGGTTGAGTTGTGGGTTGAGTTAAGTTCATTTTTCTAAATCCGAACTGACTCGATTAACTTTTTTTCGAGGCTCATAGACATTTCTATTAACTTTTTGGGTTAGCCTTTTGGGTTGAGTTAAGTTCATTTTTCTAAATCCAAACTGACTTGATTAACTTTTTTACGAGTCTCAGATATCTCTATTAACTTTTCGCAGACAGAGGAGGAGAGAGAATAAAAAAAAAGAAGATTTATTTTANTATCATGTCAAGAGGCAAAGAAAAACAAAAAAAATAAAATAATGAACTGAAATTAGGCTAACAAAAAGAATGTAAGTTGAGCCCTAAAGCAGCTTACAGCACAAACTATCCAGAGAGGAATAAATGACAATTTGATTGAACAAATCAATCAGCAAAATTGTAGACTTTGTCATCTTCCTCTCCACAATCTCCCTTCCTTCCCTACCCTAACAACAAGTTAGCTATACAATGCCAACAACACCTACTACTTCACATTTCATTTTAATCCTAACTTCCCAACAAAATCACTAAACTACGGACATAAACATCGCTTCACTTCCTTGGTTTTGTCCACGACGTTTCCGAGGTGTTAACGTTACCATAATACACCTTCTTCGTTGACTCGTCCCAATATGCCTGAAAAAACGCGATGTTGCAAAAAGAAACTCAGTAAGATAACTATCTGGTTCTACTAAACAAGTTCGAGATTAGACAACACGAAAGTAAAAAACTATTGTACAAGACGCGCCTCTAAAAATGGATGTGTACAGTTTGATTTTCATCGTGAGGGACTTGGTTCTACTAAAGCAAGTTCTAGATTAGACAACAACTTTGATGAAGGATTCAGATGAGAGGCTTAAAGGTATTGAAAAAGCAAAAGGAAAATCAAAAGTTATTGTACAAGACGCCTCTAACAACGGACGTGTTTAGTTCGATTTTCATCACGAGGGACTTGGTTCTACTAAAGCAAGTTCTAGACTAGACAACAACGTTGATGAATGATTCAGATGTGAGTGCTTAAAGGTATTGAAAAAGCAAAAGGAAAATCAAAAGCTGTTGTACAAGACGCCTCTAACAACTGATGTGTTTAGTTCGATTTTCATCACGAGGGACTTGGTTCTACTAAAGCAAGTTCTAGATTAGACAACAACTTTGATGAAGGATTCAGATGAGAGGCTTAAAGGTATTGAAAAAGCAAAAGGAAAATCAAAAGTTATTGTACAAGACGCCTCTAACAACGGACGTGTTTAGTTCGATTTTCATCACGAGGGACTTGGTTCTACTAAAGCAAGTTCTAGACTAGACAACAACGTTGATGAATGATTCAGATGTGAGTGCTTAAAGGTATTGAAAAAGCAAAAGGAAAATCAAAAGCTGTTGTACAAGACGCCTCTAACAACTGATGTGTTTAGTTCGATTTTCATCACGAGGGACTTGGTTCTACTAAAGCAAGTTCTAGACTAGACAACAACGTTGATGAATGATTCAGATGAGAGCGCTTAAAGGTATTGAAAAGGCAAAAGGAAAATCAAAAGCTATTGTACAAGACGCCTCTAAAAAACGGATGTGTTCAGTTCGATTTTCATCACAAGGGGCTTGAAGGCCACGCTCCATTCTACTTTGTAATTTCAGTTCATCGTTTCTATAAGGGAAATTACCTGCCATCCTGAGGGGAGATCTTTTGCGATTTCTGCTAGGTCGGGCTGCTGCTGGTTTCCATCTGTGGATGCTTCAGCAGGGGATTGAGTAACGTCACTCGATGATTGCGCTCTCCTTCGCTTTACCCGCTCGCGCCTAGAAAATGTAGCAAGCAGAGCTCAAAACCATAGTCCAAAAACGAGTCCTTGAACTCGAACCAGTTTAGTTTGCACAATTGGTTGGAGTTCAAACTCGAAGAGGCACGAAGTGCAAGAGGGATTTCGAGAATATGATAATTTACGAGGCAAATGAAGGACTAAGGAATTGTATTTTTTCATTTGAGCTTCATACCAATCACCGCCAAGAGGCTGAAAGTTGGCGTTTTCTTTTGCATCTCCACTGGCAATTTGCTGTGCATGCCATTCCTGCATCAAAAACATTGGTAAGAACCCAGCACAGATGCAGTAAATTAAATTATCAAATGTATTCTGTTGTATTGTAACCTTTATTTCTCTTTCTCGTTTCCTCTCGAGAATCTCGTAAGCGTTTTCTGGTTCTTCCTCGTCTTCTTCCAGTTCTTCCTTCGCTGCCTTCCACTGATCAATCAAAATGAATAAACAGAAATGATTCATCAGGCATGAAAAATATAACTTTATGGCATCCCATACAGAAAGACCAGGAGAGCGTGAGGTAATATATCTATGGAGCCGAAAGTGTAACAGCCCAAGACCACCGCTAGCAAATATTATCCTCTGTGGACTTTCCCTCAAAGTTTTAAAACGCGTCTACAATGGAGAGGGTCTAGCCCTATTCCGACCAGTGCCTCGTACCATCTAGTGACTGGTTCTGATACCACTAATAACAGCTCAAGCCCACCGCTAGCAAATATTGTTCTTTTTGAACTTTTCCTTCGAGGGCTTCCCCTCAAGATTTTAAAACGCGTCTACTAGGGAGACATTTCTCCACCCTTAAAAAGAATGCTTTGTTCCCCTCTCTAACCGATGTGGGATCTCACAGAAAGGCACAAGACGTACCTTGTCCAACAAACTTGAAACTTTCTTATTCGATCTCAAGGACGGAGCAACCGCAACTGTCCGCTTTTTACTGCGCAGAGCTGCATAGAAAAAAACAGCAACAGAACATTAGAGCAGATGCCGTATTGAGAGGCCACTTTTAAGTGAAGAGCTAAGATTATAGCATGAACATCTCAGTAGAAGAGTTAAACTGCACTACACTAACGGTTTGAGCTCACAGAAAAATGTTAATTTACTCGCAACAGGGTTGATGGATACCTAATAAAATTAATAAACTGTACCCAACAAATGCGCCTAAATCCTAGGCCATTGAACACACTATAACGGCCCAAGCCCACCACTAGCAAATATTGTCCTTTTTGAGCTTTCCCCTTCGGGCTTCCCCTTAAGGTTTTGCTAGGGAGAGGTTTCCACACCCTTATAAAGAATGCATCGTTCTCCTCCCCAACCGATATGGGATCTCACAATCCACCCCCTTCGGGGTTTGCTAGCATACCACCCCGCGTCCACCCCCTTTCCGGGCTCAACCTCCTTGTTGGCACATCACCCCGTGTCATCCCATGTGTAATAGCCCAAGCCCACCGCTAGCAGATATTGTCCTCTTTGGGCTTTCTTTTTCGGACTCCCGCTTAAAAGTTTTTAAAAAGCATCTGTTAGAGAGAAGTTTTCACACCCTTACAAAGAATGTTTCGTTCTCCTACCCAACTTAGGTGGGATCTCACAATTTTCCTCCCCTAGTTCCAACCTCTTTTGAGAAAGCTATCTAGATTAACATTCCACTCATATTTAGCTCCTTGCAAAAACATCACGATTAAAATGACATAACTGCTAAAATATCATACCTTTTGGTTGAACCTTGGAAGTTGCAGTTGTATTAGCAACGGCCGAAGGATCAGTAACGGCATTACTTGTTGGCGGAACATCGTTAGTTGGGGAGACTGAAGTAGATACTCGGACAGAGGCTTTCGTGTCTCCACACCCCTTGTCAATTTCATCAGCGGCAGAAGCAGTATTCATACTTGCAGTATCAGAAGATCCATAATGAAAAGTGAAAGAAGGATCAAAACTCACAGATGCAGAATCAACATGCAACTGAGACGACCCAGCAGTACTAAAGACGGGAAGAGAAGACGTTGCGTTTTGAAGAATACCATAACCTTCAGGCACAACACCATTTACAACTAGGGGAGCAGAACCCGTATGCGAATTGGGAACTGCCTCATAGCAAAATGGTGCTTGAGCCAATACAACGTTACAAGCTTCTGGATGTCCGTAAAACTCTGCACTAGGTACAACTTCAGGGACAGGATGTGCATAATACTGAATACTAGAATCAGGATAAGACACTTGATATGGTTCAGTGTAACAAACAGGCTGCCCAAGTTGGGTATAAGATGGAGGCATAGGATATAATGGTTCAGCTGGTTCATCAGGTGGGGGTGGAGGAACATCTTCATTATCAGGTGGTGGTGGGGGAATCCATTCTTCATCCGCTGGTGGTGGCGGTGGTGCTACACTGCCATCCTCGTGCCCCATGTATGCAAAGCCAGAAGAAAGATTTGGCTGGGCTTGTTGATCTGGCTGAAGTGGTTGCTCAAACGAAGTAAACGACTTAGCATTGTACATATCTGGTGTACCAGCCACCGTCAAGCTACCTGCAAAACCGGCATCTTCAACTTCCATATCCACCTCCATGTCAACATCTTCCACAGAATGTTCACTCTTGGAAGCCATTTCATCAATTGCAATTTCACTTGCATGCTCAATCACACTAGTAGAGTTCCCCTTAGACGGTGAAATATTTTCTCCATTTGCAATGATAGTCAAAGAAGCAGAATCAGTAGGCAAATGGGAATGCTCCAAAGCAGAAACACCACTATTTTCCATTCTCGCAACATCAGACGCAACATCCGACCTTCCCTGAAATTTCTCGTCTCTTACAATGTTTGGACTATCAGTAGTCTTGGCTTCATCCAATTGCGACGATACAACAGCATTCTGATAAATTTCTTTGTTAATGTCATCTTCAATCTGTTTAAGTTTCCTTGCCAAGTGTTCCCAGAATGGAAGCAACGATGCCTTATACGGCATCAGCGACTCCAAATCTGAAAGTCTAACCTGAGTTTCCAATATGTACTTTAATGTCCATTCATGACCCCCAGACCTGAAGTTAATGTTTAAGCCATCAATACAAGAATGTCACGTAAAACCAGAAGTCCATTCTCAATGCTAACATAAGAAGTCAGAATAAAATTGAGAAATGAATATACATAACACTAAATATATCCCGCCACGACTAGATTGAAAAATAATTTGTTCATAAACACGGTATTAAACTTTTCGGGAGAAAAACCAATGGTTTAGAGGGATAACATTAGAAAGGTTCAATTGGAGTCATGTAGGTTATACATAAAATAATATACAATAATCAAGAAGAAAGGGATGCATGAGCACAAGATGATTTAAGACAAATTATATCACTGCTAAATTTAAAGGTTTAAGTTTTCTAAGGTTTCCTACTGCATTTGGTTCCTCTTTTTGCCCGTGTCCTTGTATCAAAATGACATCCACAAAACCTTCATAATCAAGAAAAAGTTGGGCAAGAAGACAAGGCTTAGGCCTATTCCTCACTGGATTCAATTGAGAACTGACAGCACCATAAGGTGCAATACCAAGCATAGGCACTGGTGCCATCTGAAACTCGGTTTCTTATGGAAAACGGTCAGGTTTTTCTTTTGGTTAGTGTTTGACAGATCTATAAGGTGATCGAAGTGATTGTTTCCCTAAGGCTTACAAGCCAAATGGAAAGGCGATCAAAGTGATTGCCCAAGTGAAGAAGCTCAACATCATTTGAACAAGAACTAAATGCTGAATGAAGTTGTGAATAGCTAATAATATTCAATTGAGGTGAAAAAGTCAAATCTTACTTCTGTAATGATTTTAATCTCTCTAACAAGCTCGAACTCCAGTTCAGAAGATGTGAAGGAAGATCCAACCCTGATTTCTGTTCTTCATTAGTCACCGCGTAATCAGCATAGATCTCAGAAGCAGCTTTTGCTATATTCACATTATTTGAACAAGTACTGAAGGCAGCATAGCTTTGGTCAACCTCGGAACCCTGACTTGCAGTAACTGGAACGCCGTTCTTGTAACCTTCAATTTGATCGTTCACTTTAGGCTCATATTTTAAAATTTTTAATAATTATAAAGCATTGTGATTAGCAGACCACTCACCTGTGCTTTCTGCTGAAAAAGCATCTAACCTCCCACCATTAGAGAAGCCAGAATCCTGTTTAAATACTGTAACGTTCTCTGGAAATTGAGTCGGAGAAGTTATAACATCGGTGGCTGATAGAGTAGGCTGAGTCTGAGCCAAAACGACGTCAGGAACTTCCCATGAAGTTTCCCCAGTTTCAACATTCCAGTAATAATAATTATGGCTCTCCTCATGCATGACAACTCTCCATCCTGAAATAACATCCCCTGATACTTGTACAATAGATGTGGCTGGTACAGATGTTTGAACCAGATCAGTTTCCTTGCTTAAATATCCCAAGTTATTGGTGTCAGTTTTTGCTTCATCTTTGCTCTCCAGGTTCTCAAAAAATTCAGCAGAACCTCGCTCGGGTTCCTCTTGAACAGCCTTTTCAGCAATGATGTCTTCACCGACATTTGCCTCCACTTTCTCACATCCCTCAGCAGGAAAGGCAGCAACCTGGAATCAAGGACAACAAGAAAAAAAGAAAAAATATTATTAAGAATAGAAGCAAACTTTGTTAACATGCACAAAAGTGTCATTCGAGGCTTGTTTGGTAAAACATATGAAATGCCTTATGACTGTATAAAAAATTTTGCTTCAAATTAGGATCAAACCTAAATTCTCGTTTTCAAGATTTTGCCATCGAAAATATTTTCAGCTTACCATAACAAACAGCACCAAAATCAGCTAAGCAACAAATACCTCAATACTTGCAGAAGTATTACAGTCTAATCATTTATAACATGAATTAGGCTTCAACCCACATTTTATTGGAATTTAAGGCAGAATTAATACATTCTCTGGGGGAGGGGAATTGAATCACTAATAAATACTCTCACAAGAGCTAACCCGAAATGAATGAACGTAGAATATCAAATCAAGCT
The DNA here is from genome assembly GCF_002806865.2 of Cucurbita pepo subsp. pepo. Classification (NCBI taxonomy): domain Eukaryota; kingdom Viridiplantae; phylum Streptophyta; class Magnoliopsida; order Cucurbitales; family Cucurbitaceae; genus Cucurbita; species Cucurbita pepo. Next base: position 5,368,908 of record NC_036643.1, read on the forward strand.
TATTCAAGTTCTAATCCTGATCAGCAATTCAGAAAATAAAAGAAAGAAAGATACCTCGTCATTGCAGTCAGGTAACAACACATCTTGTCCATCATGATCTGAATTTTTATTCGAGTCCTCATCAACTTCCTCATCAACTTCATCATCACTATATTGCTCCAGTAACAGCAAGGGATTTTGTGCTTGTTGACCTGAAAATAAAAACACTTCCACATCAAATATATCCAAAACCATATCTCTTAGCAGCACGTCAAAGAATTCCCTGAAAATTTCATGAATATCACAAGGTGTTAGAAACATGAAATTTTCAAATTTAAAACAGTGCAATTCAACGTGAACATTGAAGGTGTTTGCATCACATCAACCTGTTACACATCCAAGGACAAATGTCAGTGATAACCAAAAATGAAAAGACAGAGACATACGAACCGATGAAAAATTTTCCCTGTCGAAATCTCCAAAAAGAGCATAATGATTGAGAGTCATTCACATGTTCATTGTGGCAGTGGCCCCGACCTGACCTGATCTGATTATTGGTGTCCCAAAGACCACAGTCACCCTATAGACTGAAAACAAATTCTGGGGGCAAATAACACAAAGTCTTGTACATAAAGTTTGAAATATCCACCATTATAATGTGAAGCACTCATATCCCCTTTACATAGTCCTTTTGAAGAACACTGATAGAACCCACCTGAGGAGGATGCTGATTTAGGTAACTTGGTTGTCTGTCTTGAATCTATATCCCCTCCAACTTCTTCATGTGCATCAGAGCCATCTAAATCTCCTAGACAAAGAATAACATATCCCCCATTAAAATACAGACACCTTATATTAACGATCTCCGAAGCTAAAATTACTCGAAGCTGCTATCGAGTATATCAGTGTCACCCAAGATCATATATTAAGGAAACAACTAATATAAAGAGAAATATCACTAACCCTTGAAAGAATTTCTGATAAAAAAAAATTTTAAAAATGAATAAATACTTTTCATTTTACCCTTCTCAGATTTTGAATCAATGAAACTCCAATACAAACTAATGTAAATTTCTTTGATGCATTCATAGATATACTTTTTCCTTTTAGTAATCATATAAACCACTTTTGATCTCAAATAATGACCAAACTAATACTCATATGCATAACATTTATGTTTATTGAAGACTGGATATAGCCAAAAGTAAGAATTTAAAGAAGAAAGCGGGATGAACAATTAGGATGTAATGTGTTGATTACAATATCAAGTAAACAAAGTTACATATCAAAGACCAGAGCAGCATTGTATTAATCACAACATAAAGCCAATGAAAACTCGTGCCATGACTGAACAAAATTAAGAACTGAAACAAACAAAAATAACCACCTCACAAACTCACGAAAGAACAGAAAAAATATGTTTACACATAACATTCAAACAATCCCCCATGCCCTAATCAACCAAGTGAGCATTAATTCCAAACAGATAGAAGACCAACTCAATTGAGTTAAGAAAACTAGCCACCAGGAGATCAAAATTCACTGCTTCCATTACAAAATAAACGAATTGAAAATGGAAAAGAACATTCAACAGAAACTAACACAACCCTAAATGAAGAAACAAACAAATTCCCAACACAATCAAATTAGCAACAAACAAATAAACATATATCGACAAGCGCTATAACACAAAGGGGAGAACAAAAAAACGGAAAACTACCAGAGGGCTCGGCGAATAGATCAAGCTTGACACGGCGACCGGCGTTGCTGAGAGCTGCACGGCGACGCTCTCTTCTCTTTCCCATAGCAAGAAGAATAAAAAGAAAGTGAAGGGATTCAGTGGATTGTGGGATGAATACAGGGATCCGGTGGATTGAATCGGCGTTGATTTCACGACCGAAGATCGGAATGGAGGAGAAGAGAGACGGCGTTGATTTCTGGCTCGACGACGGCCCAGTTCACTTCGGCGAATTAGGTCTAGGTTGTTGCAAATCGATTCTCCGTAATCTAAACTGCTAAGCTTCTGAAGATCTTAAACAAAAGTTCTTGAAGATCTTAAACAACAGATTTGTCGATCGATTCTGCACTTCTTATAGGGATTTTGTGTCCTTTTTGTCGTTTCGGTTTGAATTCTACACCTCTGTAAAATCGATTTCTGTCTATTTTTGTAACGATGATAAATTAATAAAAATACCGTTTTTCGCTTTTATCTCAACAAAATTTTTAATTTTAATTTTTTTTTTAATTTTTTTTTTTTTTAATGTTAGATGAGAATATTTATTTTTCGCTTTTATCTCAACAAAATTTTAATAATATTTTTAAAATTATTTATTATTTTTTTTTTTAATGTTAGATAAGAATATTTAATGTTTGGTTTAAAAAATACCATTTTATAAATTTTCAAAAGTAATATTAATATTTTTAAATATTTAGGAAAAAAAATTTGACGATAATTTATAAAGGATACAGATAGATGATTTTCATCGGTATATTAATTATAAAAACATTTTAAAATTTTATTTTAATTTTGAATATTTTGTAAATGCAGTATTAATTATACGAATATTTTTAAATTTTTTTAAAAAAATTTAAAATTTTAAAAAAAAATTAAATTTAAGAGTATTTTTTAAATCAATAATTAAACTTTGGAAAGTTTATGGATATTTTTTTAAAATATAATTTTTATTAATTTAACGGAAATACTTTAATTTAAAATTTTTAATTATATACTAAATTTTTAAAAGAATAAAAAATATTATTAAACTTGAACCCATATTTTAAAATACCCAAAAAAATTTAATTTTTATTAATAATATATTTAATTTTTTTAAAACATTTAAAAATATTCCTATTATTAGTATATGGAGGAATCTATAATTATACCCCATTTATAAAAATTAAAGTTAAATATATAATTTTTAAATATAGTACTAATTATTTTTTAAATTGTTAAAAAAAGTTAGAAAAATATTTAGGATATTATTTAAATTTTAAATTAAAAAATATATTTTTTTATTGATTTAGATATAATTTAATTAATTTANAAAAAAAAAAAAAAAAAAAAAAAAAAAAAAAAAAAAAAAAAAAAAACTTCTCCAACGTTCTTCGTCATAAATTTCACCATAGAACCCTCTCCTTTTCTTCCTCATCCATTAACGTCATCATCTTCACAACTTTTCAGGCTGTGCCATGGGAGTTCTCTCGTTCTGGAGCTCGTTTCGCTCTCCTTCCGCCGTCAAATTTTCTAGGTATGCTCTTCCATGGCCGAATTTCTTTACTCCATTCGGATTCTGTTGAATTTTGTGTTTCTCTACACAGTAGTAGGTTTCCCTTTGCGTTTTGTAGCATTCATTGAAATATACTTTAGGTGTCCTGTGTTAAAATTTTATGTTGTGACTACGTGAGATCCGACGTTGGTTGGGGAGGAGAACGAAACATCCTTACAAGGGTGTGGAAACCTCTCCCTAGCAAACGCATTTTAGAGGGGAAGCCCGAAAGGGAAAGCTCAAAGAAGACAATATTTACTAGCGCGTGAGCTTGGGCCGTTACAAATGGTATAAGAGCCAGTCACCTGGCGATGTGCTAGTGAGGAGGTAGAGCCCTGAAGGGGGTGGACATGAGGTGATGTGCTAGCGAGGAGGCAGAGCCTTGAAGGGGGTGGACATGAGGCGATGTGCTAGGAGGAAGCTAGAAGGGGGTGGATTTGGCTAGGGTCCCAGATTGATTGGAGAAAGGAACGAGTGTCATTGAGGACGCTGGGCTCCGAAGGGGGATGGATTTGGCTGGGATCCCACATTGATTGGAGAAAGGAGCGAGTGCCATCGAGGACGCTGGGTCCCGAAGGGGGTGGATTGTGAGATCCCACATCGATTGGGTTGGAGAACGAAACACCGTTTGTAAGGGTGTGGAAACCTCTCCCTAGGAGACGCGTTTTAAAATCGCGAGGCTAATGGCGATACGTAACGGACCAAAGGAAACAATATCTGCTAGCGGTGGGCTTGGACTGTTACAAAGAGTATTAGAGCCAATTATTGGACAGCATGCCAGCGAGGACGTTGGGCCTCCAAAGTAGGTGGATTGTGAGATCCCACATCGGTTGGAGAGGGGAACGAAGCATTTCTTATAAGGGTGTGGAAACCTCTCTGTAGTAGACGTGTTTTAAAATCGTGAGGCTAATGGCGATACATAACGGGCCAAAACAAACAATATCTGCTAGCGGTGGCCTTGGACTGTTACAAATGGTATCAAAGCTAGTCACTGGGCAGTCTATCAGCGAGGATGCTTGGCTTCCAAGGGGGGTGGATTGTGAGATCCCACATCAGTTGGAGATGAGAACGAAACATTCCTTATAAGGGTGTGGAAACCTCTCCCTAGTAGACGCGTTTTAAAACCATGAGACTAACCGTGATACGTAACGTGCCAAAGCGGACAATATCTGCTATCGGTGCGTTTGAGTTATTACAAATGGTATCAGAGCCGGACATCGTGCGGTGTGCCAGTGAGGACGTTGGCTCCCAAAGGGGGTGGATTGTGAGACCTCACATTGGTTGGAGAGGGGAACGAAGCATTCCTTAGAAGGATGTGGAAACCTCTCTATAGTAAACACATTTTAAAACCTCGAGGGGAAGTCCATAAGGGAAAGCCCAAAGAGGACAATATTTGTTAGTGGCGGGATTAGACTATTACACTATTTTTCTTAAAATTTCGACCCGTGTCAAAATATAAGTCGTAACGTCTCTCTCCTCCTTTCAATCAGGATGATTGTTTAATGTTTCAAACTGTTCTTCAATCCAAGAACTCCAAACCTTAAATTCTGAGAATAGATATCTATATCAAACGATACTCACTTCTTGACAGCTTATGAATGGATGTTCTTGTAGCTTCCACAAAACCATTTGCATGGCTGATGAAGTATCCATATCCAAGCATCATACGGTCAATCACTTAGACATTTTTTCTGTCAAACGATTTCCAAGAAGGCTGTTCGCGCAGTTCATTGGTTCGTATCCGATCTTGTTATATGCAAATCCTAGTTTCGGTGCACCGATGATCGACGTGCAAGAACCGGAAATAGTTCGGTATGTATTTCATTTGTAACTTTTTTCTTGAAATGTTCATATCATTTTCTTAACATCACAATGAAGAGGGCTGCATGACCATCCATCAAAAGTACTTCACATGTTCTCATTTGGAATTGTTGTTTGAATTTTGAAGCTTTCAGGACGCTAAAGCTCGACAGTGGAGTTCGGATTCAAGGTAGAATTTCTTTGTTTAAAATCTCAAGATTTAATAAATCTTTTTGTAATGACCCAGGCCCACCGCTAGTAGATATTGTCCTCTTTGCGCTTCCCCTTTCAGGCTTCCCCTCAAGGCTTTAAAACACGTCTACTAGGGGAAGGTTTCCACGCCCTTATAGAGGATGTTTTGTTCTCCTCTCCAACCAATGTAGGACATCACAATCCACTCCCCTTCGGGGCCCAGCGTCCTCGCTGGCACTCATTCCTTTCTCCAATCGATGTGAGACCACCACCAAATCCACCCCCTTTAGGGCCCAACGTCCTTACTAGCACACCACCTTGTGTCTATCCCCCTTCGAGAAACAGCAAGAAAGCTGACACATCATCCGGTGTCTGGCTCTGATACCATTTGTAACGACCCAGGCCCACCGCTAGCAGATATTGTCCTCTATAGGCTTTCCCTTTCAGGCTTCCCCTCAAAGCTTTAAAACGCGTATGGTAGGGGAAGGTTTCCATACCCTTATAAAGGGTGTTTTGTTCTCCTCCCCAACCAATGTGGGACATCACAAGTGTTTATAGATGAACATGTTTGGTTGTAATGTAGCAGGCTCGTTTTATGGCGTTTTAAATATGGTATAGATTTAGTTCCTTCTTCATACTGATTGTGATGAAAACTACATTATTTGTGTTCAATGATTGTTCTATATAATTCTTGAATATGAAAACAAATAAGGTCTATGATTGATGATTTCACTGTAGTAACATTTTTAGTTCCAATTAATAGAAGTTCTTGAGGGAGATGGAGCAGAAGCACATGAAGGAGACTTGGTGGAGTTCAATTATGTCTGCAGGCGTTCAAATGGATATTTCGTTCATAGGTAATGTATTTTTCTGGTGTTTTAGCTACTAACTATGCAAATTTGTTTATGGTTGGAGAGGGAACGAAGCATTCCTTGTAAGTGTGTGGAAAATCCCTAGCAGACGCGTTTTAAAAACCTTGAGGCAAAGCTCGAAAAGGAAAGTCCAAAGAGGACAATATCTACTAGCGGTGGGCTTGGGCTGTTGCAAATGGTATCAGAGCTAGACACCGAGCGGTGTGCCAGCAAGGATGTTGGGCCCCCAAGGGGGTAGGGATTGTGAGATTCTACATTGGTTGGAGAGGGGAACGAAACATTTCTGATATGAGTGTGGAAACCTCTCTCTAGTAGACCCGTTTTAAAAACTTTGAGGGGATACCCGAAAAAGAAAGTCCAAAGAGGACAATATCTACTAGCGGTGGGCTTGAGCTGTTACAAATGGTATCAGAGCCAGACACCGAGCGGTATGCCAGTGGGGACACTGGGTCCCCAAGGGGGTGGATTATGAGATCTCACATTGGTTGGAGAGGGAAACGAAACATTTCTTATAAGGGTGTGGAAATCTCTCCCTAGCAAACGCGTTTTAAAACCTCGAGAGGAAGCCTGAAAGGAAGTTACAATGTAATCCATAAAGTACAAGAACTAAATTGTTACCATTGCCTCCGTTATCATATTCATTGTGAGATCTCACATTGGTTGGAGAGGAGAACGAAACATTTCTTATAAGGGTGTGGAAACCTCTCCCTAGCAAACGCGTTTTAAAAACCTCGAGGGGAAGCCTAAAAGGAAGTAACAATGTAATCCATGAAGTACAAGGACTAAATCGTTCCCATTGCCTCTGTTATCATATTCACAGTACGATAGATCAATTCAGCGGAGAAAGCACACCAGTAATCCTGCCTTTGAAACAAAACCAGGTAATCTCTTCTTTTACATCAGTTCTTCGAGAAAACTATGGGGGCGATAAACGTTCGATAATTTTGAATAGATATTAATTATGGTCGTTCTATTTTTCGATGTGCAATGATCTGTTTACGAGTGTGTAATTGTCGATAGCGGATAGCTTCAGTTTATGCAGCCTATCACTAGAACTTTGCTGGTTTTTGGAAGATCCTCTGTTAGTTAGCTTGTATAATCTTCTCTTTTTAACAAACGCTTAGGTTGCTCGATCAGCTTTCGGGTTTTGTATCATTCAATGATCGGATCAGCTTTCGAGTATTGGCGTTTATTACTGATATTTGTTTCTTACAGATAATAGAGGGCTTGAAAGAGGTTCTGGTTGGCATGAGAGTTGGAGGTATTGTATGGATATTCAATCATCTTTACTCAGTTTGTTCTTATGCTTATCAAGCTGTTCATGGCTTTTATTATGCAGAAACCTCTTCAACTTCTTTGGATTAGCCTTGTATTTTAGGTTTCTATTGTCTTAACTTCTACCTTTTATGTCGCTTCGTTTGCTTCACGACTTACGGCTGAAATAGGAAACGAGAAACATAAACGTTACTAGACCACCTTTAATCTTGCGCATCTGTTAATGGGATATTTCTCATATGTGAGATCCCACGTCGGGTGGAATGAGAAATGAAGCATTCCTTATAAGGGTGCGGAAACCTTTGCCTAACAGACGCGTTTTAAAACCGTGAGGCTGATGACGATACGTAACGGGCCAAAATGGACAATATCTGCTAGACGTGGGCTTGAGTTGTTACAAATGGTATTAGAGTCATACACGGGACACTGTGTTAGTGAGGACGCTGGGCCCCCAAGGGGGTTAATTGTGAGATCTCATATCGATTGGAGAGGGGAACGCAACATTCCTTATAAGGGTGTGGAAACCTCTACCTAGTAGGGGCGTTGTAAAACCGTGAGGCTGACGATGATACGTAACAGGCCAAAATAGACATATCTGCTAGCGGTGGGCTTGGGCTGTTACAAATGGTATCAGAGTCAAATATCGGGCGGTGTGACAGCAAGGACACGTTAGGCCCCCAAGGAGGGTGGATTGTGAGATCCCACATCAGTTGGAGAGGGGAACAAAGCATTCTTATGTGGAAACCTCTGCCTAGTAGACACGTTTTAAAACCGTCAAGGAGGTCCTTTTCTTTCTTCGGACTGATGACTCGCTTGGCTGTATGGGCAGGTTGCCCCTCGCTGCTGCGTTCTGTTAGGCCATGGATTATAGGAACAAATGTAGTTGAATGAGACAGCAAGCGGGTTACACGTTCCACTGTGCCAAGATGTGAGGTGCAGGTGGTGATGATCACCCCGGGGTATGCACGGAGCCCTTGACAAGCACTCCAAGACCTGCCAATGCTCATGAGGCGATACATAACGGGCTAAAAGGACAATATTTATTAATGGTGGGCTTGTGGTGTTACAAATGGTATCAGAGTCAGATATCGGGCGGTGTACCTGTATAGACACAAAGCCCCCAAAGGGGATGGATTGTGAAATCCTACATCGGTTGGAGAGGGGAACAAAACATTCTTTATAAGGGTGTGGAAACGTTTGCCTAGCAGACACGTTTTAAAACTGTAAACCTGACAGCGATATGTAACGGGTCAAAACGGACCACACCCTCTATTAACACAGAAATGCGTTTATTATTTGTTATCAGGGAAAAGAAGAGCACTTATCCCTCCCTCTGTGGGTTACATAAATGAGAATTTGAACCCAATTCCTGAAGAGGTAAAGCAAAGTTCTTTCTCTAATCATTCTTTTACTAGCATTAACACCATAGATTATCCATCTTAATCACTTGTGTTTCGTCGTATTATTTCTTAAGCACGACAACGTTGCTCGATAAAATTAAGTTCGCTTTGTTGCAGTTTGGCCCTCGGCGTAGTCTTTTATCGCATCGGAACGAGCCCTTGATATTTGAGGTACAACTTTTGAAAGTTCAATGAATATCATTCTCTCGACTTAGAAAGTTCATTCGATGAGTGTTGATATTTGAAAATATGAGTAGAAAGTTCATTCATGGCGGGCTCACATCATCATTATGTGGTGTGTCCTTTGCCATTATTCGGCTGTAATCAGAGGCCGAAAGAACGTGTAATTGCTATTAAAAGACGGAAACGTTGATATTTTCTTTTTTGTATCTGAAAATAACCTACTGTCGATGATCAGAGCCTTGACTTTTTATATTATTAGTAAAGTACAGGAGCGTTTTAGTAGGCTTGCTACCTTATTATTATTCCGAACTTGAGACCCATCAAATCATTGGTGCGGGGTGCTCCCGTTGGCCTAATTACACGTGTTTTTGTAGCTTTCGCCACATATTAAGGTTGCAAAATTGCGTGGGACACTTCGAGTTATGGTTTGAGCTGTTTGTTTGTAAAAATATACGATTTTGGAACAAATAAAACTTTAATGTTACATGAAATTAACAAAATTATACAAACTTTGTCATTTTTTTTTGGGGAAAATAAGGTTTAGAATCTAATCTCGTGTTTGATTTTTGGTTAATGGTGTTTTTTTAGAAAAAATTAGTATAACTGTAAAGTTTTGCATTATTTTATGTAAATGGTAAGTCACGATAAATTTTAAAATATGCATCAAATTATGGTTAAAAACTAACTAGACGTGTTCGTTTAATCCTTCATGTTGTGGTCCCCACAGAGCTTACGGGAGAGGAATTGGAGAGAGATTTAGATATCTGTCCTGCATGATTATATTCTTGAGTAAATATATCATGTTTTTATGGTTCAAAATTATAGTATAGTTTTGAAATTTGTTTTTTTTTTTTTTTTTTATAAATTATCTTGAAATTTATATTATATTTTTGCATGCGAACAATATGATTTTTTTTACGTTTTTAAATAAAAATTATATAAAAAAATGAAAATTATATAATCTCTGTAAAAAATTTCGAGCGACCCAATCTCCGTAAAAAAGTAAATAAATAAATAAAATTTACGAAGATAACAAATAAGAAACACCAAAGAACTGTTCCATTCCTACCTTACATCTCTCGAGATAGCCACATCGAGTGAGCTGATAGAATAATTTTTCATCCGATTAAGGATAAAAAATAAGATATCTTTTTCAGTTAGTAACTTTTTTTTACTATCGTTATTTTATAAAGTTGGGTTAAAAAAAATTAACTTTTGTAAGTAAATGAGTAAATTTGGCATGGAAACATATTAATGGCATTTTTATTATTTTTTATTGTTTTTATTATTATTTTATTTTTTTATTTTTTTATTGAGAATTTGTTCTGACCATAATATGGGCCGTTGCTGTTTCCCTTCGTCGCGAAGGCTTCTTCCTCACCATTTTCTTCCAGAAAAACATGCCAAAATCGTTTGATTCCTGGGGGATATCAATTCCACAACCCAATTTCTGCTCCCAAATCAGAGCAAATCCTGAAATTTTCTCGATTTTTTGAGCTTCGAATTGAAAGAAAGCGATGCTGAAAACGGCGCAGGGATGGTTCACGCAAGGGGATAGTAGTGGGAGTGATGATCAGGTCAAACCGTCCTCTTCGTTGCTCGCCAGTTGGAATTCTTACGCAGAATCACAAGCTGCCGATGATAGCATCTCCAATTCGAGAATCGGTTTCGATCTCGAAAGTGCTGTTAGGTCAGCGAATGAAACCGTTTCGGGAACTTTTAGCGTGTAAGTCTCCGATCGATCCTCATATCCATCTTAGCAAAGAATTTGAGATTGAATTTTGTATTTGTTTTCTGGATCATTGGGTACTCGAGTTCTTGAGTAGTAATCTGTTGGGTGTTGGGTAAATTTGCTGTAGTGTTGCTACTTGGCTATGGCTGTTACATTTTTCTTGAGAATGATTTGATTGGCTGGCTATGGGGAAGTTTGGGAAATGTTCTACCGTAGGCTCTTGGAATTTTGATTTGTCTTTTGTTGTCATTTGAATTATTGAGATTTTCATTTAAGAATGTTGGATGTGTAGCATATGAACTTCCATTTGAGAATTAGAAGAGTTAACAATGGATCTGAAGAAACAAAGAATGTCATTATGGTTGCCAAACAGCAAGAAGAGAAATTCTCCTAAGGCTAGGTAGAATATAGCTTTACATGTTTGAAGGTCTTGATTTGTAACGGCCCCAATGTTAGGGCTAACCGATATTGTCCTCTTTGGGCTTTCTCTTTTGGACTTCCCCGGAAGGTTTTTAAAATGCGTCTACATTGAAAGGTAAAATGACTCGTACTCCAAGTGTTTGAACTGGTTTTCAAAATGAATGGGAAATGGCTGGATGTTGTCCTTTCTAGTCTGCTAGCATTAGAATATTGAAAAATTTCCAACCAATTAAGTCACGTCTAAGGCGCGAAACCAACTCAATTTCCTGCTACTAGAAACGCTTCCTGTCAAAGAAATTGAGCAATAAACCCTTGAACTCACATATGGGATTGTGAGATCCCACGTTGGTTGGAGAGGAGAACGGAACACCCTTTATAAGGGTGTAGAAACCTCTTCCTAGCAGATGCATTTTAAAAACCTTGAGGGTAAGTCCGAAAGAGAAAGCCCGAAAAGGACAATATCTAATATCGGTGGGCTTGGGTCGTTACAAATGGTATCAGAGTCAAACACCGCGCAATGTGCCAGCGAGGAGGCTGAGGCTGAGCCCTAAAGGGGGTGGACACAAGGCGGTGTGCCAGCAAGAACTCTGGGCTCCGAAGGGGGTGGATTGGGGGTCCCACATCAATTGAAGAAGGCAACAAGTGCCAGCGAGGATGCTAGGCCCCAAGGGGGGTGGATTGTGAGAGCCCACATCGGATAGGGAGGAGAACGAAACACCCTTTATAAGGATGTGGAAACCTCTCCCTAGCAGGCGCGTTTTAAAAAATCTTGAGGGGTAGCCTGAAAGGGAAAGTCCAAATAGGACAATATCTGCTAGCGGTAGGCTTGGGCTGTTACAATAATCAATGAGTTTAAGGCTTCCAGATTCGCTCCAAAGAAAAACAACACCAGCAGAAGCACGAAATGTGTTTGAGGCCATCTTGTCAATATTTCTTAAGTTTCTAGGAGATTATTCACCTCTGTTTGGACACATCCCATAGAAGGGTTTCCTCCAAAAGGGACTACTTACGAACTAAAGGATAGTATACTTACGAACTAAAGGATAGTATCCTTTCTGATTGTTTTGTAATTTGATCCTTGTACAGGGTTTCTAAAGGAGTAAGAGAACTTCCTGGGAACCTCCAATCTGCCACTAGCAATGTTCCCTCAGGAAAAGCCCTGATGTATTTTGGTTTGTTTCTAGCAACTGGGGTTTTCTTTATTTTCATTGCGTTTGCATTGTTCCTCCCCATCATGGTTCTTGTGCCTCATAAGTTTGCTATCTGCTTTACCCTTGGGTGTTGCTTCATCATTGGATCCTTCTTTGCACTCAAGGGTCCTAAGAATCAGCTTGCACATATGTTCTCAAAAGAGGTACCCTTGGTCGATGCTCCTTTTATTACATTTATACCGACGCCGTGCCGATATTTTAGCTGATTCTATTCTGTTATTTGTTCCTTTGTTTCACAATGCAGAGACTTCCTTTTACGGTGATCTTTATTGGATGTATGTTTGGCACCTTGTACGTTTCCATGGGGCTCCACAGCTATATTCTCTCTGTTATCTTCTCTGTATTACAGGTATCCAAACACAAGGCCTCTTCTTTCTTCATTATTCTACAAAATTTTATTCCCATATTGCAGTTAGTATCTTTCTACTTCAGAATTGTTTGTTTATTTTTTATTTTAGAAGAAACAATTGTGGTTGAATTACAAGTTTAGTCCATGAACGTTCAAGCTTGTGTTTGAAAGTTCCTTGAAGTTTAAAAGGTATCTAATAGGTCGGTGAACTTTTAATTTTGTGTCTAAAAAGTTCTTGAACTTTGAAACGGTCTCATAAGTTCCGGTCTCATAAGTTCCGTGTCTAATAGGGAGTTGAATTGCACAATCACACAAAACATTAGATTTATCTTCAAAACTTTATTCCAGCCATAAATTCACCTTTGAGGAAAGCAAATGGACAAAACGAGCTCACTTAAAGATGAAAAGCCAAGTTTTGAGTGAACTCACAGTGGATGATCTCGCTGTCTTAGTAGCGTTGGCAGCAGAGCAAGGGGCCGGGAGTCCAGTAGGGAGCTTTTCTTTGCATCTTATTAGCAGTGTTCAAGCTTCTACAGATCTTCGACTAAAAGAATTTTAACTTTTCTGGGACTTTTAAGCCTCCAAATGTAATCCATGAGGGAGCTTCAACTTTGGCTCAGGTTGAGTAAGGTGAAAGAAGGCTGATTTTGCTGGAAAACCATCCTAAGCCTTTAGCTTCCAATAATGCTGTCTTAATCCTTCCTACAAGTTGGACCCAAGTCCACGGCTAGTAGATATTGTCCTCTTTGCGGACTTTTCTTTAAGGTTTTTAAAACGTGTCTGTTAGGGAGAAGTTTCCACACCCTTATAAAGAATGTTTCGTTCTCTTCTCCAATCGATGTGAGGTCTCACAATTCACCCCTCTTCGGGGCCCAGTGTCCTTGCTGACACACCGCTCGATGTTTTAAATCAATTGGAGAGGGGAACGAGTGCCGACGAGGATGCTGGATCCTGAAGGCAGGTGGATTGTAAGATCCTACATCGATCAGAGAGGAGAACGAAGTATTCTTTAAAAAGGTGTGGAAACCTCTCCCTAGCGTATTTTAAAAACTTTGAGAGGAAGCTGGAAGCTCAAAAGGGAAAACCCGAGGACAATATCTGCTAGCGGTCGGTTTGGGCCGTTACAATCCTGCTTCTCTATAAGTTCAGCCCACTTCATTACCTCTCTATTGAATAATCTTCTTTTCCTAGATTCTAAGTCTAATGGACATCATCCCGACAATCAATCTGCAGTGGTCGACCCCTTTTTTTGAAGTTCATGCATAGAACTTTTTTGAAGTTCATGCATAGAACTCCGAGAAGAGAGGACTCGCCCGACTATTTTGTTTATGATTATCCTCCTGGCTCACATAGTTCTGCACCACATGCACGTCAATTTCAACCTATAACATATTGGTAGGAAGGTTATTAGGGTATTATTGTTTGTTGGTTACAAATAGAGGGGTGGGGAATGAGGAAGGTAGGGATTTGTGATCCCAGGTAAGATCGGTTCAGGATCATGGGATCCTTTTCTATCAGATAGGAAGGGCTGTTGCACAAAATGTACTTCTAAGTAATTGCTCCACCGATCCTATATCTATCCATATGAAGAAGAAATCATGTAACAAAGAGGGTTCTTATTTGTACAAATGGTACTTCGAACTTGGAACGAGCATATTGATGAGTGAATCAGGGCTTGAGAGTAATCTCCAGAAGGGAAAGTCCAAATATCTCAAAACACTTCGTTTAACTTGTAATTCTAATATGTTTTACATTTCAATACATTCGAGTTCTATCACATATCAAATACCCATTTCATATCTACCGCGTTCTTTATCATACACGACACAAATGGTCCAATTTTGAAACGTTATGATTCCTCCAGGTTCTTGCACTTGCATACTATGCTGTTTCATATTTCCCTGGCGGGTCTATTGGGATGAAGTTTTTGACATCCGCCCTTGTGTCTTCGGTTATGAAATGTTTCGGTAGTTGATCTCGACTCCAGCGTGGTATACGCTAGGTGCACCGCACATTTCTCTTCTGATTAGAGATCTTTGTTAACGTTCGGGAAGTCTGGGAAACGATCCACAACATATTGCTGAGTGTGTAAACTAAAAGTATTAGCTACAGGCACCATTTTTTGTGTTCTTCTCTGGTTGTTTCATCCCCATCATCATATTGACTGAGCTATTCAGCAACTGTAGATGAAGGTGGTGTGAAGGCCTTGGGGCATTGTTATTTTCTTCCATCACAATTTGAGGCACTAGAGAATGAAACTAGATTACTTCATCCCGCTTCTTTCTTATTATATAATGTCGTTTTTTTTCCGTGAAAATCTTACCTATCTCTCTCCTAACTATATCGTTTTTTTCCGTTCACCATTCGAGAGTGCAGATTAAATGGTGATAGTCTTATCTATTAACTCGGTTGACAAGTTCATGTATTCAATTGATCAATAGTATAATGATTTGCTCGATATATTTCACTATATGATGTTTTGATGGTATAGTTTATTACCGAACAAGTTCGTTAAATAAACATTTTCTTTTGA
This sequence comes from Cucurbita pepo subsp. pepo, assembly GCF_002806865.2. Classification (NCBI taxonomy): domain Eukaryota; kingdom Viridiplantae; phylum Streptophyta; class Magnoliopsida; order Cucurbitales; family Cucurbitaceae; genus Cucurbita; species Cucurbita pepo. Next base: position 5,384,120 of record NC_036643.1, read on the forward strand.
TATCACTACACAACCTATCTTGTATTTTCANAAAAAAAAAAAAAAAAAAAAAAAAAAAAAAAAAAAAAAAAAAAAAAAAAAAAAAAACCAATATAGACATATTTCTTCGTAAAATAAAAAATCAACGTGTCTCGTATAATACCTAGAGATGTCCATGAGGTAAGGTGGGGACAAGAAGCATTCCCGATCTTCATCCCCACATTTATTTCATTCCACATCTCCCGCTAGGTTTCCCATTAACCGAGGATGGGGTGGATAGGAAATTGGTCCGGGACAAAGACAGAAAATATAATTTCATCCCCAACCCAATATATCTAACTGTAAACTAACTCTGTCTTGTTGAACACCGCACTTTGATCCTCATTAAATAAAACATTTCTACCTAAAAACACTATCTTTTTTTGAAAAAAACCAAGTCTCTAAGGGCCTAATTATCCATTACTATATTCAAGTTAAGGCCAAGACCTCGACGGTTTCTCCAATGTCGAGAGGTCGATTCAAATAGCCATTGGAAGAGGTTATATTTTAACCATAAATAACCATATAAGTTGGCTAAAGTAGTTCATATCAATAGAAAAGATGTGTCATTTCTAATAGTTTCTACCATAACCAAAACTCCCCAACAACTTATGTTGCAACTAATAAAAAAAAAGGAAAAAACGGGTAACCACCATTATTTGAAAAATTCTCAATTCGATCAATCTTTTAAAATTTTTAAACTTACCCCTGATCTTTCGATTTTTCTCAATCGTAGCATCAACATATTCTCGTATCGAACACGACACGTGGAATGCACCTGTCCAATAAAAGCATAAATTATTGATCAATCACCTTTCAGTAAACATAGAAGAACAAAATGATATAGAACAAATTGAGAATTTTAAAAAGTTGAGGACTAAGTTGAGAATTTCCCTAAAACATTATAAACTATGGTGAATATTTAACAAAAAAACAACCATTTTATGAGGATTTGCTAACCAAAGGAAAGAACAAAAGGAAAAATGAACTGTTTGCTTAATAAAGATTAAAAACAGGGGAAAAAAAACCATATTCCCGTATTAAGAACTAAGAACCAAACCAGAGAAGGAATAGAGAGAAGGATCTTGAATTCACATACCTCTGTTCTTATTTTTCTTCTTCTCCTATAAACAAAACATGGATTTCCCCTTTGTTCAATCCAAATCAGATCATTTTGTATCATAAGTTTTGAAGAACAATGGCTGCAATTCTAAGAAATCCCTTTATTCCTTCTCAATTCTTCACCATAGCCTTGATTTTATCACTAAGTATCCGTCTCTTTCCATGTTGTTACTCCATTGATGAGCAGGGTAGAGCTCTTCTCACATGGAAGAGTAATCTAACAAGCTCTACAGATGCTTTGAGTACATGGAATCCGGAGGACCCGACACCGTGTTCATGGTTTGGAGTTGTCTGCGACTCCCATGGATATGTAGTGGAGATAACCCTGGCAGCACTGGATTTGCGAGGTACATTGCCATCGAATTTTCAGGCTCTTAAGTTCTTGAGGACCCTGGTGATATCTGAGACGAATATAACAGGAAGAATCCCGAAAGAGTTTGGAGATTATAACGAGCTCAGAGTTCTTGATCTTAGCCAAAATAACCTTTTGGGAGAAATCCCAGAAGAGATTTGCAGGCTGGGGAAGCTGGAGGATTTGTCCCTTCAAAGTAATGGGTTTGAAGGAACGATACCGTTAACGATTGGGAATCTTTCGAACCTCGTGTATCTTAGACTTGCAGACAATGAAATCCGTGGGGAGATTCCTAAGAGCATTGGAATGTTGCAGAAGCTTAATCTTTTCAGAGCTGGAGGGAATAAACTTCTGGAAGGTAAATTGCCAATGGAGATTGGAAACTGCAGCAGTTTAGTCATGTTAGGCCTAGCCGAAACCGGAATCTTCGGAGCTCTTCCTTCATCGATTGGGATGCTGAAAAACATACAGAACATAGTCATATATAAAGCACAACTTTTCAACACAATCCCGGAAGAGATCGGAAACTGCAGTGAGTTGCAAACTCTTATATTGTATCAGAATAGTATTTCTGGGCGGATACCTAGAGGAATTGGGAAGCTGAAAAAGCTTCAAACACTTTTTCTATGGTTGAACTTGTTGGAAGAATCTATACCAGAAGAGATTGGAGACTGTGAGGAACTCGTAATCCTAGACGTTTCCGAAAATCTTCTAAATGGAACCATACCAAAAAGTATAGGACGGCTACCTAAACTTCAAGAGTTTCAACTAAGTCTTAATCAGATTACGGGTTCACTACCTCCGGAAATGTTTAATTGTTCGACTTTGGTTCATGTGGAAGTAGACAACAACAAACTTTCGGGCGAGATACCGGTTTCGGTAGGCAACCTTAAGAACTTGCATTTATTTTTTGCTTGGGAGAACAAATTAACAGGCAGTATTCCCAGAACTCTCTCAGACTGCCCTGATCTCCAGGCCATTGATTTCTCGTACAATCACTTAACGGGTTCAATACCGAAAGAGATTTTCGGTTTGAAAAATCTCACGAAACTTCTTCTCATACGAAATAATCTATCGGGGATCATTCCACCTGAAATAGGACATAGTAGGACACTATCGAGGTTTCGACTGGCTAAGAATAGGTTTGGAGGTACTATTCCATCAGAGATGGGATATTTGAAGAGCTTAGATTTTCTGGACTTAGCTGAAAACCATTTTGTTGGAGAAATTCCACAATCGTTATCAAACTGTGACGTTCTTCAGTTTATTGACCTCAGTTCAAATGAGTTCACTGGTACTCTTCCAATCGAACTGCCGATGAGCCTACAGTTTTTAAATATATCCAACAACAGGCTTGAAGGTCAGGTCAACCCGGGCATCGGAGCTTTGACGGAACTAACAAAACTTGACCTGAGAAACAACCAACTTTCAGGGCAAATCCCAGCAGAAATTGTTTCCTGTCAAAAGCTTCAATTTTTAGACCTCAGCAACAATTTCTTCTCTGGGGAACTCCCTAAGCAATTAGGTATAATTTCTTCACTTGACATTGCTCTTAATCTAAGTTGGAATCATTTCTCAGGTGAAATCCCATCCGAATTCTCTGGTCTCGTCAGGCTAAGTATTCTAGACCTCTCCCATAACAACCTCTCTGGGGACCTAAACCTTCTTGTAGAGCTTGAAAACCTTGTGACTCTAAACATCTCCTACAACCACTTCTCCGGCGAATTGCCCGACACGCCATTCTTTCAAAAGCTCAGTAAAAGCGCCATTGCTGGAAACAAAGACCTCTATGTTGCAGGTGAGCAAGTAATTCCTGAAGGCAAGTTTGAATCCAGAAACGTAAGCAAAGAAGCAATAAAGATAGTCCTGCCAATCTTGATCAGCATAAGTGCAGTGCTTTTCTTTTTAGTGATCTACTTGCTAATTCGCACACAAATGGCTAATTTCATGCTACTGATAGATGGCGATAAATGGGAAATAACCCTGTTTCAAAAACTTGATATCTCAATCGACTATATCATTAAAAACTTAACTGAATCGAACGTGATCGGTGCTGGAAGCTCCGGTGCCGTGTACAGAATCACAACCCCAAAAGGGAAAACAGTGGCAGTGAAGAAAATGTGGTCAACCGACGAATCTGGAGGCTTCAACTCTGAAATCCGTACTTTGGGATTAATTCGACACAAGAACATAATAAGGCTGCTGGGTTGGGGATCCCACAGGAATTTGAAGCTCCTGTTTTATGATTATCTTCCAAATGGAAGCTTGAGCTCTTTTATCCATGACACTGGAAAAGGAGGAGCAGAATGGGAGGCCAGATACGAAATCCTCTTAGGAGTGGCTCATGCTCTAGCTTATCTTCACCATGATTGTACTCCACCAATCGTACATGGCGATGTGAAAACACTGAATGTCCTGCTCGGCCATGACTTTGAGCCATACCTAGCCGACTTTGGTCTCGCCAGCAATGTGAGTACAAACAACGGCAATGATGCTTCAAAGACGCCAATACTCAGACAACTTGCTGGCTCTTTCGGGTACATGGCCCCAGGTATGTTCATTTCTAACCCCCCTTTCCAAACCCTTTGGCAAATAAACCCCATGGATTCATAATTACCTGGTGATTACAGAACATGGGTCGATATTGACAGTCTCAGAGAAGAGCGATGTGTACAGCTTCGGTATAGTGGTAATGGAGGTTCTAACAGGGCGGCACCCTCTGGACCCGACATTACCAGGAGAAGGTAATTTGGCGCAATGGGTTAGAGACCATTTAGCCACAAAGAAAAACCCAGCCGACATTTTAGACTCGAAGCTCAGAGAAAGAACCGAACCCACAATGCGCGAAATTCTTCAAACCCTAGACGTCGCGTTGATCTGTGTCAGCGTCAAGTCCGACGATCGACCCCCCATGAAAAGTATAGTCGCCATGCTCGAGGAGATTCGAAGTGTCGAATTGGGGAAAGCTGCTGCCGATGACCCCAAGGCGGAAAAGCCGGTGATGATTCAATCGACCCTGCAGAGGAAGTTTTCGTCTCAAGGATCTTTGTATTGCAAATCTCATTTGTAGAACTAAAACATCAATTACAAAAAACTTCAAACATCAAATATCTACAAATAACTGAACCATTGAACAAATGACTATCAATGATTTGTTTCTATTCTCAAGGAAGAAACAAGAGCACAACCCTCCTCTCAATGAAGGTGAACTTCCTTCATGTCCTAGTCATGTCGTTGTTTATGGCTATATGCCTGTTTCAAACCTCTTTTAAATTGGTCTTTGTGTCAATCCAAAGTTGTATTGATTACCAAAATCATATGCTCTAAATGTATTATATTATAGAGAAGGTGACTATTTGTGAATTCTTCTTACCGGAGTTATATGCTATCAAAGTTGTGGTGGTTGCTTATTTGCTTTTAGTTTATAATATTTTTTTTTTTAGTTATATGCTATCAAAGTTGTGGTGGTTGCTTATTTGCTTTTAGTTTATAATATTTTTTTTTTCCATACTCATGTTTTCTAAAATAATTTTTTTCAAACGTGACCCCATACGTAAGTTTGTCCATAAAGTCTGACTTTCATATGACTAACTTATTCACCAAGTTAGCTAACGCTGCAAAATTGTTTTCTCATTACCACAAGAGTGATTACGACACCCTGCATGCTTACCTCTAATGACTAGCGATATTTGACAAGCAACAAACGGTTCCTCGAGTGACTCAATAGCTCCCGACCATAGGGGTTGGGTCACATGCTTACCTCTCTTTTTCTTAAAGCATACAACCTCTTTGTTTTGTAAGTGTAGTTTGGGCCGAACGGACAAAATGTTGAATTGAATTTAGTCCTTAAATTTTTAATAAGTTTAAAAGTAGTTGTTATGAGATAATAGTAGATAGAAACAACCCTCGTAAGAAGTCCTATTAAAACCAAGAAAGTCATGATTAGTCCTATTAAAACCAAGAAAGTCATGATTCGTCCTATTAAAACCAAGAAAGTCATGATTCGTCCTATTAAAACCAAGAAAGTCATGATTCGTCCTATTAAAACCAAGAAAGTCATGATTCGTCCTATTAAAACCAAGAAAGTCATGATTCGTCCTATTAAAACCAAGAAAGTCATGATTCGTCCTATTAAAACCAAGAAAGTCATGATTCGTCCTATTAAAACCAAGAAAGTCATGATTCGTCCTATTAAAACCAAGAAAGTCATGATTCGTCCTATTAAAACCAAGAAAGTCATGATTCGTCCTATTAAAACCAAGAAAGTCATGATTCGTCCTATTAAAACCAAGAAAGTCATGATTCTATATGCGTTTCCATCAACTGCTCTTATACAAATCTTAATATGATGGTGGCAATAAAAATGACTAAATTCATTCGATTTTGAAAATGTGAAATCATAGCAATCCTTACCTGAATAAGTCGTAAATCAATCCTACTATACTTGCCTTAACGTCAATTCTCCCATGTACAAATATGACTCGAATCGATAGCCTGTGTATAGCTTAAGTAGTAGACTAATCCATTGCTCAATCCAAATTCAAGATGTTCATATCCAACCAATGTTATGAACCTCTTGCACAAATCCATCAAAGATCAACTCTTGGACTAAACCCGACCCGAACTTTGGGCAAAATATGGGCCTTTCGGGTCACGGTCATTGGTGAGGATATGGTTGAACAATCTAAAATTTACCTTTCAGATGTGTTTGGAAAGGCTACAAGATCTTATTCCTTGTGGTAGTTTTACTTTTGGTCTCCAAATTTCATTAATTCAATATTTGTGTTGAAAAAAGAGAGAGAAGGAGAAGGAAACCCAATAATATAAATCAAACCAAACTTTTCATCACCAAACAGGGACTCAATCATGCATTCATTGTACAAAGGAAGAACAATTCTCCATAGGGCAATCAGATCTCAAATGTGCCACTTCAGGAGGTGTAATTCTCGTTCTAAGAGGCTAGTTTTTGCAAATTCGAAAAGAAGAAGAAAGATGAATTAGATAGAGTTTACGAACTGAACTCAATCACCTGTCCTAGCTACTTACTCTGGGAGGTGAACAGTTTTGGTTTCAGCCATTTCTCTTTGCACCCATAATACAGCAACCCAAAATCAATACTTTCCCAAGCAGATGAGGATCAAAGGCCTCGAAATCCTTGAAATTTTCATTAGAATACTAAGGAGGGTACTCGGTTTCTAACTTCTTAAGAATGGCTCTAGTAACACCCCAGTCAAAACCCCGGTATTGAAGCCACCTAACTATTCTCGATTTTCTAGTCTCTTTCGGTGCATCCCGGCCTCGCAGCCACTGTTTCGAGGCTTGAACGAATAAATGATCCATGGAAATCTTTGACAAACTCACACTGGACATTTCATCACCAAACTCTTCACCATCTTCAAAAACAAGTTTAATTGCTTTCTCAGCAACTTCCCCTCCTATCCCCTTGTTTACAAGTGCCTGGTTCGAAAATTAGCCTCTCATTCTCAGTATCATAACAAAAAGTTCCCAATTGGTAAACAAGTTTCTCGAGTCCTACCGACTAGCTTTCTTATCAACAATGAGAAGTGAAAAGGTTGAAATAGACGAGAAAATAAAGAAGATCAACTCTTTAGCTGGATCGCAAATGAAAATAGAAGTACGTACCTGCTTGATCTTCCTGGGTCCCCAACTGGAGGACGACCACCTTGAATGAGAAAATCCTTCAGCATACAGGCCATCGTTGATCAACCCCCTAAAATATAATTAAAGGGCTAAGATTAATGTCATATGAGTTGCAACGGTGGTTGAATTAGACATCAAAATTCATATCTATCATGTCAAGTGTAGAAGGTTAATTTTGCCGAGAAAATATAGTTGTCGAAAAGTACTGATGGCTAAGAACATTATTATAAGTTACGTAGCCATTCAGGACCTGCTCTTAAAATCATTGATCACTGCTTCCGCTGTGTCCAGAGAGAACCTCTTGCCAAGCAATTTCTTCCTCAGCTCAACTGCAGTGAAGGCTCTGTAGAATGCAATCACAAGCTTAATATTCTTCTTGCAAAAGAAAATACGTGTATGTTAACAAATTACAAAAGTAGGTCAAGCAACTCATTGATGGCCATCATTTTAAAGCTCAGGCAAAAATCCTTTGGGCACCACGAGACCAGCCCGAATCCAGCCAGGTTCTCTTTCTCATGTCGACTTCCCAACAATTGTACCTTGTCTTGGGGCTTGGCTTTACGAGAGAAAGCCTGCCAGAGAAAAAAGTCTTTCTCTTCCCATCCCGGATCATATTCCGGTGCGTCCACAGAAGAGGAAATCGCAATGCATCTTGCTCAGCAGGCGTAGCTTGGGGTGGGAGTGTAGGGTGGGTAAGGTAAGGAGGCCACCAGAGAGGAAGCCAAACGGCCTATTAAGCGCAGCTAAGCTAATATGCGCCGGAGAAAGCCAGGTGCCGGAGGTAAGCTCTATTCGGGCCAGAGCTCCAATGGAGTCTTTGCCCTCCTCTTGACACTTTAGTTTGGAAGGAATTCAAGAATTCTTTGTGGTCAAGAAATGAATGGAAATGTCTTTTCGGATTTGGCTACTTTATTTGTTTTTACTCTGTCTTCTACTTCAATTTTTTTTTTTTCTTTTTAACTTTCCTTTTTCATTTTTGTAGATATAGCCTAACTCAGATTTACACTAGCTGAACCTCTTTTTTGAAACCCAAAGGCATGTAGGGATATCTATCTCCCCCTCTTGTAAATCACTCATCTAATCTCTCACCGCTCTAAAAATTCTATTATTACTCTCGAGTCAAATTCACCACAAAATTGCAAAATTTTTAGACCGGTACACGTATAATTTAAAGTCCTAGCAGAATATTCTCACACAAATCTGTCCAAAACTTGTTTTGTGTTACTTTGACAGTGTCACCAGTTCAATCAGATCAGTGCAGATTCCAAAATTAAAAGACAGGAATCACAATTTACATACAGTTACCTTGTTGCAAGTAATTCAATTGCCAATTTCTCAGCATCTTGCCTGCTTTTATTTCCCCGCAAATCAACCTTTCCATCATAACGTTTCTTGCCGTAAATATTTTCCGTCTCACATACTGCCTTAGGCTCTTGCAAGTGATCATCAACATAGCTCAAATTGTCATGAAATTCATCTTCAAGTCCTAAAGATGAAAGCTTCATTGAGATAAAATCCACTAGGGAACAAAAGAAAGGGAAGATAGGAAATACTCTGAAGCCAACACTAAAGGAAATTCCCACAAAAAAAAAAAGAAGGAAAAGAAAAAAAAAAAAAAAAAACCCTTCTAATTGGTCACAATCAGAAAATGGAATAACAACAGATTCTGATCAATTCAACTTAATCATTCATCATGAAGAGCAAACACATATAACAACTTCAACGAATTAAAAAACTCCATATATCTATAGATATATATATAGATATAGATATAGATATACCTGCCATACTCCATATAAATGGGATATCTATCTCCATTTATCTCAGCTCGTTTTGAGATAAAAGTACAGTGATAGGACCGGTCATGTCACGAGAGCCCACCCAAAGGAAAAGAAAGAGTGACGAGACTATATGATGTGTAATATTTCAATATTGCTTATGTGGGGCTGTAAATATTATTTAGTTAGGGGAGGGAATACATAGAGACAGACAGATTCTTGGGAGCGTACGTTTTGAGTAATTAATTATCTTGATCTCTGAGTGAGGCAAGAGGGAAAAGACAGAGAAAGGGAGCACTTTAAATCTCCCATGGCTTGTACCATCTGATGCATAAATAAACTGGTTTCTATCACGAAGTTCATCGAACAGTTTCGGTCGATTCAGTAACATAAATAGATAACCATCAGAGGAACACAAGTACTTAAATGAATCTAAACTCAAGGAAGAGATCTATCAGGACACTAGTAAACCTACCTTTCCCCTCTTAGAAGCTTCAGTATGGCGTTCGAAACTCTCTCTTGGATGAAAAAGCTCTTTATTTTTCATATTAATCCTTTTACTATCCCGAAAAAACTTCACTCCACACAAGTTTCTTCATGAAACTTATGACCTTCCCAACCCCTATCTGGATCTTCAGTCTATCGAAGTTCGAAAAAAGATAGCAATTAAGTAAAACTCAGCCACATATTTCAACTTCAGAACGAGTACAGCCATAAAGCAATGTTTTTAAAGCTACATAATGCGCCAAAGTACAAGCATTACAGATTCAAATTAATTCAACTTAATCATTCATCATGAAGAGCAAACACATATAACAACTTCAACGAATTAATGAACTCCATATATATATATATAGAGATATAGATATAGATATAGATATAGATATAGATATAGATATACCTGCCATACTTCCACCAGCTGAATAGTTCTTCTTCTCGTTCGGATTTTGATCACGAAATTTATCACAAAAATTACTTCTCCGTACTGCACCCCGATGTTTAACCTCAATCCTCGGAGAATTAACATCCAACTTACTACTGAAATCGTTTCCATTTACAATTTCCGGTGTCGAAGGTGTTCTTGATTTCTTATCATTCAAAGACCTTTTTGGAGTATACCTAACAGGACCTGACGAGCTATACACTCTAGCATTCAAGCAAGTAACAACGCCGCTCTTCTTCACCCTGGAGATAATACCTCCACCATAAAAATCAACACAAGAACGAACTACTTCAAGAATGATATTACCATATGGAATGAGAAAAACGAAAATCCAATCGCATGTTCGAATCCCTTTCTCTAGCTCGCTACATTCATTAAATTCTTGAAAACCAAACAACCGGCAGAAATAATTAAGTAAGGTTACGAAAAACTAATCACCAGAATATTGAAAGAGCTCTAAGTTGAAGCTGAATCGAGGCTCGGACGCTGAAACCCGCCATGGCTGTCATTTGTCGACGGAGTTCACGAAAATCGTCGTCGGAGTTGTAAAACCTAGAGATGATTGACGTTGCCGTTGCAACGCTGTGGTGGTCGAGAAGAGAGCACGAATGCAGTCTTCCGTTGAACTTGGAACTTTCTTCAGGTGACTGCCATGGCCGCTCACTGGATGAAATAATTCTCCGATCATCAACTAAGACTCAGTTTAATAAACTATTTGGTTTTTCTAAATTAAAGTAATATTTATTTATTTATTTATTTATATATTTTTTAAAAAAAATTTAGTGTTGTTTTTTCCACGAAGTTTTAATATATTTTTTAAGATTAACTTAATAAAAATATTCCTAAAAAATTTTGTATTTTATATATTTAAAATATTTGTTAAATTTTAAAAAAATTAAAAATACTATAATCCAAGTCTTTACATCAATTATATACTCCAACCTTAAAATATTTTTAATATTAATAATTCGAAATTTTAAAAGTAGTATTAACGCTCTTAATTTTTATAAAAATTTTAAAAATTATTAGAAATGGTCTATTATTATTTCCCGTATCATCCCACTTTTAACGATATTAACAACAACAAAAAATTAATTTTGTTCTAAAAGCTTAGTGATATTAATATTACTTTTCAAAGTTTTTAGGTACTTTTAAAATGTGATATTAACGGTTTGGCCAGTAAATTTTTTTTTTTTTTAATTTTTTTAAAAGTTAAAAGATATTTTGTTGAGGGTTTTGGGAGTGAATCTCATTGACTAATTTAGGGGATGATCATTAGTTTATAAGTAAGAATACTGTCTATGGGGTCTTTTGAGTAAGCCCAAAGCAAAGTCACGAGAGCTTCAAGTGGACAATATCATACCATTGTAAGAGTCGTTGTGCTCAAAGTGGACAATATCATACCATTGTGAGAGTCGTTGTGCTCAAAATAGACAATATCATACCATTGTGAGAGTCGTGATTCCTAACATGGTATCATAACTTTACCTCCTGAAAGAAGAATCCTCCAGCCCAACCATGCCCTAAACTTAGTCATGACTGGTATCATAACCCTACCCTAAACTTAGTCATGACAATAGAATCCTCATAGTGGAGCCTCCATTATATATTTATTAATTTAACTAATTTTATTTTATTATTGAAACTAATTTTATAATCATTAGAGTAGGAACTAATTAGAGATAGATGCATTTATAAATTTTAAATACTTAAAAGACCCTACATTAAAAAAAAAAAAAAAAAAAAAAAAAAAAAAAAANAAAAAAAAAAAAAAAAAAAAAAAAAAAAAAAAAAAAAAAAAAAAAAAAAAAAAAAAACTTTAAATAATCTATGAGTTGTCGATGTAGGATTTAATAAAGTTAAAATGTATTTAATGAATTTTTTAAAAATTTAAAGGTATTTTTTGAAACCGTTTTAAAAAATAAAGTTTATTTTTTAAACAATTTTTATCCCAAATTAATGGTAATGATATATTTTAGATTTTTGTTAAAAGTTTAAAAATATTATTAAATTTTTTAAAATTTTAATGATATTTTTTTTTAGATAGAGTAAAAGGTTAATGAATATATTTATTAATTTATTCCTTCTAAAATACAAAGAATAAATTGTTATCATTTAAAATTAAGTATTTTTTAACCTAATATTATTATTATTATTATCTAATTTTTATGTCCATTGTCATTGCACAATCAATACAATAATATATATATTTATCATTAATAATCATTTATAGAAAATATTATAATTAGTGATTAGTAATTTATGATTTTTTTTTTATTATTCATATTTAATTATTTATAAATCACTCCTAAAATTTAGTTTAGGGCATTTACGTCTTTTAACTTACCCTTAACAATTTTTCGTTCGAGGTTTACATTTGGTAGTAGTATTATCGGTTCATTCGTGACACAAATTTTTATAAGAAAAAAACTATTTCCACGAACCAACACGTTTACTTTCAGCAATGTTTTATCTTTCACTCACATGTTTTTCATTAAAAAAAATTTCAAAGTCACTCAACGAATTTGAGAATTATAATTAATATACAAAGAATGACGGAGTGAAAAAATAAAGCTACAAATATATTTTTTTTTAATATTCATACCTCATGATGTTACCAAAAATTTCCCACGAGGTATTGATTTACTCCTTCGAAATTCAGACATTGATTTGTCGATGACTTCACTTTGATTGCGACTCTCATTCTCGACTTTGTTTGTAGTCGGTAAACTTTCAACGTGTACTCTATTCCATCGTAAATCACAAACAAAATCATTTAGTCAGTACAAACTCTATTTAAAAAAATAGATGTCTAATAGATCCGTTCAATATCCTTTCTATTTTCAATTTTGTATGTGATATAATCAAACCTTTAACCGTTCTTATATATTTTTAGCACCCTTCTTTCAGGCGTGGGCTCAAACGCTAACTTGACTCATGTCAAACATAAAAACTCCGAGCTCTATACTAGAATCATCTAATCATTGCTAAACTCAAAATTTTAAACTAATAACTCCGGCTCTACTAGTATCATCTAATCATTGCTAAACTCAAAATTTTAAACTTATAACTCCCGCTCTATTAGTATCATCTAATCATTGCTAAACTCAAAACTCAAAACTCAAAACTTCCGCTCTACTAGTATCATCTAATCATTGCTAAACTCTCTACTAGTATCATTTAATCATTGCTAAACTCAAAATTTTCAGAGTATGAACGTACCTTGGTGGTTCCAGATTCTGAGAATTCCTTGGGAAGTTCTGACGAGCTTTTTTTGCCTTCAAAGCACCATCTCCCCCTATAAAATGCTCATTCTCCATTTCAGAGAAGTCGCTCTTTCTTGCATCCTCCATTTTTCCAGCAGCATTAATGTCAGTAAGTAATGTTGTTACCACATGTTCAGGCTGCCTCTGGTTGTTGTTAATCCTAGCTGCTGCTGCTGCTGCTGCACCAGGCATCTGCTGTTGCTTTGCTTTGCTTTTCCCTTCATTTTTGCTTCTCCTTGCACCACCTTGCATTGTAGTTACAGACTGCTTCAACTGTTGTTCATCTTCATTGTTTTCCTGGCAAACCAGTTGTTTCTTCTTTGTTGAAGCCATTGTTTTTTGGATACCAACCAATGCATCAGAGACGTTTTCATGCTCTTGAGAACCAATGTTTACTCTTCCTCGATTATCGATTGCTTGAATCGAGGCCATTGACTTGTTAACGGGCACTTTCGTTGGAAATGAAGGCTTTGATATTGGTTGATTTTCGTTCGTTTCCGTTCGTACCTTGCTTCTTATAAAGGCACCACGATCGGTTGATATTGATCTCCTAACTGGTGGAGATGGTGACCTTGGGTTTCCAGAGCTGGAACTTGTTGTTGATCTCTCTTCAGCTAATAATGGCATTTTTATTGCATCTTTCTCTGTGAATGTAGAGGGAAATCTTGACCTTCTTTGCTTTCCTGAAGAGTAGCTTCTAGCCTGATATCATCAAATGTTGTTAAAACACATCATATGAAAGAGAGTAATGGTTTTTTTATAAGTTGACATTTTCTTTTTACCTCCAAAGTTTTAGCTTCATCCAAAGGCCTTTGACAATTTTCAGGCTTAGCACCTCCATTGGTACCATGCCTTAGAACACGGAAGGGAGAGGCAGCTCTCGGCTTCGGATTTTCTACGAAGGCTCGAGCGTTTCCACATTTGAGTTGTTCAAGCTCTGCATCCTTCGTCTCCAATGCCGATTTGAGATTTGATATCTGAAAATGAATATGAAGCACAAAGTTAAGGGATAGCTTACATGAAAGGAAAAGAAGAAAATGGAATGGTAAGAACTAACCTCGTCTTTAAGTTCTCTAATTTGACCATTTTCTTTATTGCAGCGAGCTGCACCTAATTCTATAGAGGCAACTCTCTCAGCAAACTTAAGCGTGCTAATTGTCTCTCCAAGTGCATCAACTTCGGGGTTTATGTGTACAAACATCAAGGTCTTAGCATGTCCACCTGTTCGTTAAGGAAAATGTTAAACGTGTCATAACTTACTTCGAATCAAGAACGAGTGTCATTCAATTTTGACAACATTTATAACGAAAAGCCAAGAACGAGTATCGTCCGACAGAAAGCTCGAAAGGTTACCTAAAGAATCCTGCAAGAGTTGAGTTAGTTTGCTATTCCTGTAAGGAATATGTGAACTCTTTTGTGCAAGAGCAGAAATCACATCTCCAAGTGCAGAGAGGGATTTGTTTATATGTTGTGCTTCCTTTAGTCTGTCGCCGACAGCTTCAGATTTGTCCACTCTTTCACTCCCAGCTAGATCTACTAGATGAAGACACCCTCTAAGGTTGGATCCGGAGACTAAATCTCTTCCAAGTACATGAACTGTTAGAACACTACAACAAGATGAAGATGTATAAACATTTAGCGAGGGTCCAGATTGCTCCCACGTTAGCTAATTTAGAGGATGATCATGGGTTTATAAGTAAGGAATACATCTCCATTGGTACGAGGGCTTTTAGGGAAGCCAAAGCAAAGCCATGAGAGCTTAAGCTCAAAGTGGACAATATCATACCATTGTGGAGAGTCGTGATTCCTAACATGGTATCAAAGTCATGCCCCTTAACTTAGCCATGTAAATAAAATCCTCAAATGTCGAACAAAGAAGTTGTGAGCCTCGAAGGTGTAGTAAAAAAAGTGACTCAAGTGTCGAACAAAAGGTGTACTTTGTTCAAGGGCTCCAAAGAAAGGAGTTGAGCCTCAATTAAGGGGAGGCTGTTCGATGGCTCTATAGACCTCAAGAGAGTCTCTATGGTATACTTTGTTCGAGGGGAAGATTGTTGAGGATTGTTGGGAGTGAGTCCCACATTGGCTAATTTAGAGGATGATCATAGGTTTATAAGTAAGAAATACATTTCGATTGGTATGAGGCTTTTTCGGGAAGCCCAAAGCAAAGCCACAAGAGCTTATGCTCAAAGTGGACAATATCATACCATTGTGGAGAGTCGTGATTCCTAACACAGATTTGTAGGAATAAGTCAAAAGGAGAAAAGCTTCTACCTATGTGAACGACTACTTCTCTCGTTTAAAGCCGTTGCACCAACAGCTCGATTCTTCTGGCCAACTCTCATCAAACTAAGAACATCTTGAGTACATGTCACAGGAACCCAACTTGCATCAGGCACATTGAGGCCACTGAGTTGAGAGTTGTTTCGTATATCTAACGTTCAAGTGGCTAAGAAAACCAATATAATTGTAGAGATATTCAACAAAAGAAGAAAGGTCCACTTTGCTAAAAGGATATTTTCTGTTCGAGCCATCACTGACTAACAAATCTCTCACTTGCTCATTGTATATTTCAATCATTTGAACTCCAACTTCATACTTCATCATATCCAACCTTGCATTTGATATCTGGAATAAGTCATTGAGAGCTCGATAATTAACGCCCCATGTGTCCTCAGTCATCAAATCCGGGCCACTCTGCAACAAAATAAAAACTGGTTTACATGTAGTATGTCACAAAAAACAATATCAAATTCTCCTCTTCTCTAAAGGACGAAAAATACTAAGAACTTGGTGCTTACCATTGTATACGTCTTTCCCGAGCCAGTTTGTCCATATGCGAAGATACAAACATTAAAACCATCAAGAACGGATCTGATCAACGGTTGAGTGTCGATATATATTTGTTCTGCAAATATTTGTGGAAACTTATCGTAAGTGACATCTAATTACAGATTGAAGTCCATATGGCACATATGTTGAATATGGGTAACTTTAGTTATAAATCTTAATTATCAATATACCTTGGGTAACATTAGTTCCATAAACTTTATTGAAGGAAAATACTCTTCTTGCTTCTTTGCCTTGCTTTAGAGGATTTGCAATCATAATGTTCCCATTTTCTCCAATATAGTCCACTGTAGAATGCTGGTTTGATTGTCCCGATAAGAAAGGCCTCACTCTACAGTACACCCTTATTGTTCCTGTGTTTACAAAATGACATTTGGTTCAGCACTCAATTCAATTATTCTCATCACCAAATAAGACGTCATTTTATAAACAATAAGGACATCCACACAGCAAGAACACGTTTCTTAAAAATAAACGTTTTTTAAATCCATGTATGTTTACAATATCCAACCTGTGTTCAGTGTGTTTCCTCAACGACTATTTGCGTGTGTCTAATAAGTGTCTGACATGTCTCCAATCATATGTCCAATATATGTCTTTAGTGTTATCAAAAAATGAAAGAAGTAAATTATTATTTACCTTTAAGGTCTTGAACTTGATTGTAAAGTATACGGTTCTCTTCCAAGACCTTGTGGTAAGAAGAGGAAGTCATCTCAAGGCCCTTGAGATGATGTTCTGGGAAAATAAACAGAATATAACACTAGTAATAAGTTCATTCTACTTCAAATGATGCAACTGAGTAAGGAAAAGAAGAACAAAAAAGGTTAGTTCTCACCTAGCCTTTCAACTTCTTCATTCCATTGAGACTGTATGTGTTTAACTTCAAGTTTGGTTTCTTGAAACGCTGATTTTAGCTCCTGAAGACGACAAAATCAAGGTATATTAGAAAAGATGAAAACTAAAATTGGCTTGTCTATGAGAATTCTGTATATTGACAAAATCCACACAAAATACAGTATGTTATCGCATTAAAACCTGAATCTGATTCTGTTGAGCATGAACCAGTTCTTCATGGTCAGCAGGAGCCCTATGAATAACCTCACGTTTTCCTCCACAAACACAGAATTTCGAGAAGTCGCTTGATGCCATATTCGCTCTTTGGTTGATGTATCGGGATATTGCTTCAATGAATTCAAATTTTGATGATGAACTTAAATCACTTTTCAATATTTTCTTCAGAAAGAGTCCAAGCTGTAGAAACAAATAGATAAAACTTAAGAACGCCTTAAACTACCATGCATTTTGTTGAATGTTTGCATCAATTACCTGAGTGCCTTGAGACTCAAGCAGTGCAGAGAAATCCTTAACAACCTTGCTAAGTAATGCATCAATTACCTACAATGTTTAAAATACGTGATGTCAGGTTCAGCATTAGTTCGAGTCGTTTAAGATTTCGAGTAGATGTTTTGAAGCAAAAAAATGGTGTATAACACAAAAAGAACCTTACCTACCATTGCATTTAAAGGCAAATCTTCAATCCGATTACTCTCTCGAAGGTATGCTTGTAAGAGTATAAGTCCAAAACGATCAAAAAGAAAAGCAAGAACACTGCAAGTTCTGGATTCTTCAACTGAAACTTCATTAGAAAGATGGAGGAAGTCTAGTAGCTGCTCAAACTGAGACGAATCCGATTCATCTGTACTATCACTTTCAGTTATGGAAGGTGAACTTCTGGCAAGAGATGTGATCCGTACAGTTCCTCCATATCTCCAAACCCCAATCCCACCAGCTTGCTTCCACTCATAATATCCTTTCAAGCAGAGAATACACTCAACAACTTTTCCTGAAGTACCTCCCTGCATACACCAAATTCCAAGCAAAACATGAACATTCTGAGTAAAAATTTTCATTCAACTAAAATAGACTGAATTATATTGAGATAATGTGATTCGTGACCAAGAAAAAACTACTAAACAGAAGTTAATTAAGGTGTAGAGAAAGAAGGTTAGAACCTTTTCCAAGTCGGAAGCTTCAAACGTCAAGAGCTTCATGTCTTTAACCGCCTCCAAGAAGTTCCTCGTGTTCTCAAAATATTGAATTGCAGATTGTGCTGCTCCTTCTACTGACTGTACAGTTACAACTGGACTCTCCACCACCTATAATTAAAAAAAAAAAAAAACATTTTTTTCACCCCCACTTGAACTATTCCTACTCAGAATATGCACAAGAGGAATGAAGTCAATAACATCAAGAAGTATATTATAACCTTAAGAACAGCACCAGGATTGACTTTGTTGAGGACATTGCAGAGGATAAGACCATTGCGAAGTGAAAGACAGAATTCTTGTTCAGAGGGCTCCTTCGATAGTACTCCTGATGCTCCATGATCCATTTGGCGTAGCCATCCTGCTGCTTGATTCCTCCTAAATGCTGAAAAACATCACATTTACAAGTAGCACAAAGAAAATATTAGCCATAGATAAGTGAGCTTGATCTCATCTGAACCCATTTGGCTCAATTGCGACTACTAAGTTTTAGTTTCATCTCAAATTTTTAATGCACGCTTAGTGATCTTTAACATTGATTCTTTTAAAAAAATTCAATATGATATGAACATACATTTTTATTAAAAATACCTTAATCCTAAATATACTAACTTATAAAACGGAAAATCTGGAGCCACAACAACTGGCCCAAACCAAAATATACTGCGACTTACCAATCAAATCAAAACTTAGGATAATAAATGGAAGTANATCGGAATCAAATTCTTCTTCAAGTGTATCCGCATAGATTTTGGCAAGAGAATGAAACTAACGACATTTGTTTCGACATCCTGATTCTGATATCAAAATATGACTCACGATCAAAATAAGTAAAGAAGCAAACGAAAAACTTGATCATACTGATTGATTTAGGTCGGGTTGATAAGTTTTTCAAATTATGGAGTTTTTTTAACACTCATCTTTAACAAATTTATGAGTAAATGAGGCTTTTTTTTTTTTTTTTTTTTTTCTCTTCTTTTTGTTGGTCCTTAATCACATTTTTCAATCAAGCTTGTCTTCAATTCCTAAGGACAACTCTTTTACAGCCAAATTCAGCCCATGGAGAAACTTTAATATAATTGAGTAATCTAAACTTTAATATAATTGAGTAATCTAAACTTCAATATAATTGAGTAATCTAAACTTCAATATAATTGAGTAATCTAAACTTCAATATAATTGAGTAATCTAACGGCGTGCGGGAGTAATAGTTAATGGGAAGAAGACCCTACGGGGTCTATCTCTACCAATATAATTATTTCCCCTCCATTAATAACGCCTAAAGGCAATGCCTCAATGATGAAGAACAGAGCTCCTTCCCTCTCAAAAATATATCTCCCAGTTCTTCACCTACTACAATTGTTGGTCAAAAAAATACTTTTCTCATTAATGATTAAGCCTCTATACATACACCAAATTTATTTATAAACTACAAAATTGAATCATTTTACATAATAAAATATGATAATTTTGATGAAATCTTACATGATAGAAAAGATTAGAAGTGTGGGGATGATTAAAGGTGTTTTTAACCATAATTGTTCTGTTCCAAAAGATTAAAAAGCAANAAAAAAAAAAAAAAAAAAAAAAAAAAAAAAAAAAAAAAAAAAAAAAAACTTCTTTCGGCTGAAAATGGACCCATCTCTTTAGAAGACGGACCCCAAGATTACTTGAAGCGAAATTCTGGGTTTCATTGGCAACATTACTCCCACGACTTTACTCTCATCTCTCTCTTTTTTCTTTATTGTTCTGTTCACCTTCCCCCACTCACTCACCTTTTCCTAAATTCCAGGAATTAAACTCTCCCCACATTCAAACATCTCACTAGTATTATTGATGAGCATCAATATAAGAAAGTTTTATAGTTAAATTACCATTTTAGCCCTCATCATATATTTTTTTTACCATTTCAATTAATTAATTTATTATATACAACAATTTAAATTTTGTATTCAATTTTGTTTTTGATAAATTTGTGAATTTAGAACAAAAATATATAAGAAAATCTAGATATTAATTTGTAGTTTTGAAGGTTTTTGGACGAAATAAATAAATTTGTAATTTGTAATCTAGAATTTCTATTTTAGAACAGTATCATCTAGATGGTAATTTTAGGGGAAAAGTAAACAAGAAACGAACTGTACGGATTTTTCTCAGTCATTTTAAATTTTGAATTCTGGTAGTTTACGGAGTGAATTTCAAATTTAGAGAGGGAAAAAAAGAAAGAAAGAACAGAATGTGGTGTGGCTGTGAAGAGAAATTTAAGAGGTAGGTGAAGTGGTGAGGCTGTGAAGAGAAATTTTAGAGGTAGGAGAAGTGGTGGTGGAAAAAGAAAGAAGATGAACAAATTGGAAGAAATGAAACCTTGAACAGAGAGTCATCTAAATAACTAATTTGAAAAAGAAAAAAGAAAATCGAAAGAACAGTTCATCGATTCGAGAGAAACAGAAATCAGTGCAACGAATTTTAAATTCATACCAGCTTCTTCGGCTTTGCGATTAGCCAATTCATGATCATTGATAACCTCCTCAGAAATCACAGAATTAGAAGAAACCTGATCATTACAATTCGTAACCAGAGCTTTCAATCCTCTCGGCATATTCTTGTTCGGAGACGTTAAAACCGAATTCCGGAAGCTTAATTCCTGCGGCATTTTCGATGAATCTAGTGTTCCTCTTTTTCAACAAACAGATTTACAGATGATCAAAATCCTTCTCACAACCTAAAAACAATCAAGAAATCAAACAATGTCGATTCTACAAAACAGAAAAGGAAAAAATATCTAACAAATTCAGTGATCAAAGTGTTTACCGGCAAAGAAACTTCAACTTCAACTTCAAATTAATTAGTAGCAGAGAGTTGAACGAGCCTTCTCGTGATCGTCGTTGAAATGATGAGGATTTCAAAAACAAAATGAAAATCCAGAAGCGGTTTATTAAGTGCTGCTTCGACGTGGGGAAGGTTTGAGAGAGAGAGAGAGAGAGAGAGAGAGAGAGAGAGAGAGAGGAATCTAAAGAAAGCTTAAATTGTAACGTTATGGAGTGTTTATGGCCTCCATGAATCCCTTGGTGAAATGACCAAAATCTCCCCCTTATTATTTTCAATATAAAATATTACCCATTTTATTTCTTATATATATATATATATATTTCTGGTTTTATTTATATATTGATTTTATGTTAAATATTGCTAATTTCTTTATTTTAATTTCCATAAACCTTAATTTATATGATTCAAAATCACACGTTGGTTGGGAGGAGAACGAAACACCCTCTTGTAAGGGTGTATAAATATTTCCCTAGCATATATGTTTTAAAAACATTGAGGGGAAGTCCGAAATGGAAAGCTATCTGTTAGCGGCGGTGGGTCTGGGCTATTACAAATTGTATTAAAGCTAGACACGAGACGATGTGCCAGCGAGGAGGCTGAGGCCCGAAGGAGGGCAGACACGAGGCGATGTGTCACTAAGGACGCTAGGTCCCTAACAGGGTGGATTTGGTGGGGGTGACCCACGTCGATTGGAGAAATGAACGAATACCAATGAGGAGACATTGGGTCCGGTGGATTGTGAGATCCCACATTGGTTGGGGAAGAAAACGAAACACCCTTTATAAGGGTGTGGAATAAACGGGGTGGATTGTGAGATCCCACACTGGTTGAGGAGAAGAACGAAACACCTTTTGTAAGGGGTGTAGAAATCTTTCCTAACAGAGGCGTTTTAAAAACCTTGAGCTGAAGTCCAAAAGGGAAAGCCCAAAGAAAACAATATCTGGTAGTGATGGGTCTAGGCTGTTACAAATGGTATTAGAGTTAGACACGTGGTGATGTGTCAGCGAGGAGGCTGAGCCCCGAAGAAGGGTAGACACGGGGTGATGTGTCAGCGAGGAGGCTGAGCCCCGAAGAAGGGTAGACACGAGACGATGTGTCACTAAGGACGCTGGATCCCGTAGGGGAGAATTTGGTGGGGTCCCACATCGATTGGAGAAATGAATGAGTGCCCGACGAGGAGACGTTGGGTCCCGAAAGGGGTGGATTGTGAGATTTCATATTGATTGGGGAAGAGAACGAAACACTCTTTATAAGGGTGTGAAAATCATTCCCGAACATACGTGTTTTAAAAACCTTGAGTGGTTGGGGAAGAGAACGAAACACCCTTTATAAGGGTGTGGAAACCATTCCCGAGCAGAAGCATTTTAAAAACCTTGAAGGAAAGCTTGAAAAGGAAGATCCAAAAAAGACAATATCTACTAGCGGTGGGTTTGGGTTGCTACCGTTAACAAATATACATGTATAATCAAATAAATCCCATCTCATAATATTGCCAAGAAAATTATTTAAAAAAAAAAAAAAGCATAGTAAAAAGAATATACTCTTTAATAAATAATAAATAAAAAATGTAAATAAAAACAACCAATAAATAAATAATATATATATTTATATATATATATATATTTATAAGGGATGAGGTACGAATTCCAATATTATTTTTATCCACAAATAAAACAAATGCAATAAATAAACAAAAAAACAATATTCAAATTTAAAATTTAAAAAATGGAAAAGATTCTAAGACAACGGCCGTTGCTTAACGGCGGGAAGAAGGGTTTAAATTCGGACGTCAATAAACGAAGCACCGTCAGAAGCCCCATACGGCATTAATAATTTAATATTAAATAAGTCAAAGGCTTTGAGTTTTAAAGAAGAATGTTGACTTATTAAATACATTATCTGAAACAAATGTAATAATGACACGTGTACATTGTCCTTCACGTCGGACCTCTTAAAGTAGTTGGGTTTTGTTACGGTACATTACTCACACAGTTGTACGCATGGTCCTTCCGAAATCAACGGACGGCATTGGGACTTAACCGTTACTCCACAAATAGGAGAATATATGTTTACTGGTGAGCTTGAGCTGTTACAAATGATATCATAGACAAACATCTGGCAGTGTGCCAATGAGAGCGCTCGGCCCAAGGAGGGTGGATTGTGAGATCCTATATCTGTTAGAAAGGGGAACGACTTTGTAACAACCCAAGTCCACCGCTAGTAGATATTGTCTGTTTTGGGCTGTTGCGTATCGCCGTTAATCTCATGATTTTGAAACGTGTATGCTCGGGAGAAGTCCCGACCCTCTGTAGGGAATGCTTTTTTCTCATCTCCAACCGATGTGGGATCGCACAATAAATTAGAGTGTGGAAAAACCTTGAGGAGAAACCCGAAAGGAAAAGTCCAAAGAAGACAATATCTGTTAGCTAATCATATTTTAGTTTAAACCCACAAAAACATTCTTCGAGTTCAGCTAAAGAACTTCAAACCAATAAAAACACGATCATTTCTCGTGTACTCCAATTCAATACATATCATCGACCATTTATGGCTCTAACGAATCTTTTTAAAGGGTCGATGGTTTAATTTGCAACCCACATTCTCACGTTCTCATCTATGAGTACAGCTCGATCATTTTTTTTACTTTTCTACCGTGTTCGTATTTCTATAACAGTATGGTATATGTTGAGATATATTATTTATGGAATATATCTTAGATATTATATCTTAATATTCTTCCATTTATGGTTAGATTTATAGTATATTTTATTTTATTCTAGTATTTAATTATTTTATATTTTCCTCATTTGTACTGGCTTGTATCCTATTTAAAGGATATCAATATCAATGATAATACACACCTTCCCAATTATATTTTCTATCTCATTCTTAACATGGTATCAGAGCACCGATCTTGATATTCCTAATATCAAAGCATCGATCGTGGTATTCCTAATACCCCCTTGGACTCTGAGTCCAAGGGGAGTATTACCTAAAGCCAAACCCTAACCAATCAGTGAAGTCTTTACCATCGTCAATCATCCAATATCAAGAATACGTTATAAGCATCTTCAAATTTCTCACCAAGCTCTAAGGTGACATATTCAAGATGTTCGTATTTTCTTTCACAGCCTCTCAAGTGATCCAAAGCACCGATCTTGGTGTCATTATCCACTAAAGCATTTATGCATGGACCAACAAGTGATCAGGGAGGATATTCACTTGTTCCAAATCAAATTAAATGGACAAGTTATCAATCCTCGAGTCAATCATTGCAGTCTATTTCTAAAGCATTTATGCATGGACCGAGAAGTGATCAGGGAGGATATTCACTTGTTCCAAATCAAATTAAATGGGACAAGTTACCAATCCTCGAGTCAATCATTGCGGTCTATTTCTGAGTCTTGCATCTTTCTTGAAAATTCAATAATTTCTTGAAAGTCTAAAAATGCAAACCAATCAAAGGCGGTCTATTTTTTTTACGGATATTTTCATTACTGAGAAGACAAGAGTGAAAGACAAGTTGGACGTGATTAACATACACTCTCCAACTTGAGGGGGAGTGTTGAGATATATTATTTATGGAATATATCCTAGATATTATATCTTAATATTCTTCCATTTATGGTTAGATTTATAGTATATTTTATTTTATTCTAGTATTTAATTATTTTATATTTTCCTCATTTGTACTGGCTTGTATCCTATTTAAAGGATATCAATATCAATGATAATACACACCTTCCCAATTATATTTTCTATCTCATTCTTAACAGTATATTATCGACTTTCAAAGCTTATACTCGAGCAGGTTTCTTTAGTTTCAGCTAAAAGACCTCAAAGCACTAAAAACGCTATCGTTTCTTGCATACCCGAGCCATGGTACGACACTCGCATCTCTAATTCAATCAATTATTCCTTTAATCTTACACCTTAATAAAATCATTCGGGTATCCGAGACGAGCGGGAAAAGTGGAAAGAGTAAAAGGAATTATGAACGTTGGATCCTCCTAACTCAAATGATTATGGAGGCAAACTTTTGGCCATGCTACCTTTTTTTACATTATGTGACCCATTTATTCGACCACATTTTCTCTACCAAAATCATTATTATTATTATTATTATTTTCTCTTTTTAACTTGAGTCAAAGGTGTATTCCTAACGTATCCACTAAAGAAACATTTCCAATTTTACCCTCGTAAAAAATGTTTCGTGCTCCTCTTCAACTAAAGTGGGATCTCACATTTTTACATTATTATCATGTAAAATTCCAATTTTACCCTTATTGTTTCGAGATCAGGCAGAATCTATAATCAAATTGTTATTTTGTTGGGGCGTTTATGTGACCTGATAACTCAATCCATCGGGACTACCAAACTCAAACCATAAACGTTGAGTTGGGTTAATTATTCTTCGGTTTGGATTAGGTTGAATATTTGAAAAGACTGAAAAATTCGATTTAATTTGCCAGTTAACTTTTTGTTAAATTCACTGGACCAACCTCAAAATAAGGTCACAACTTAACCCAACCCTACCTTACTTATTAAAAATATTAAATGTTTGTAACCAATATCAGTAAGTAATTTATTGTAACCTGTGACATTTTATTTATTTATTTATGGGCGGATAAAATAAGAACAATTGGGCTAAAGAAACTCTAATACAATCAAAGCCCACTATGGTAATTGGGCCCAAAGGCTAAATTATCAAGCCCAACTATAATACAATTGGGCTAAAGAAACAATTGGGCCTGACCTCACGTCCACGTCGAAAGGATGAGCCCAAAATCCAAGCCCACGTCGAAAGTAATTTGGTTTTAATAATCGAACTCAAAATTAAGTAATTAGATTATATTTTAATATATTTAATAAAAAAATTAAAATTTTATCATTTAAAAATAAAAAGTATACATCAAGTTTATTTTCTTATTAACTTTTAAATCAACATATTAATATATATATTAAATTTGTGGTGGGTCCCACAACTTATCAACACGAATTTTTTTATATTTATTCTCTATTTTTAATTTTCTCATTAGTAATTAAAAATAAACAAAAATTTACTAATATTTTAATTTAATTTTTCGTGTCTATATATGAACCACACACAAACATGAGATCCGACGAGTATAAAACATCAATTTTGATATATGATGCAATATCGTAAACGTGCGACTGACATAAATACATCATTTAAAAATAATGGATAACATTTATCTTTCATAAAACGTTCATACCAGCTCCATGACTAACGTGTGTTCATTTCTAATAATATGGCGAGCATTCATACAAGAACGACAATGTGACATCACGTACAGCAAAGAGTTCGTTCAAAACCGAGCATATTGCATTTCAACAATAAATTCACTTACCTCAAGATAGGTGCTTGAATAAGAATAAGTATTAGCATCATCAAAATTTGAAAAATTGGTTAAAAAATAGTCCAAATTGAGAAAAGAAAAAAAAATCAAATTAGACTTAGAAGGAAGAAAATGACCTAAGTCGAGAGAACCGAGATACATCGAGCAAAATTTCTCATATCGAGCAAATTCTATTGATTGTTGACTTTAGAAGTTGACTTGCCCCACAACTAAAAATAGATCCACTCGACTCAACCCAATCTAGACCCGAACAGAAGCATATCAGATTTGATCTGTAAGATCCCACATTGGTTGGAGAAGGGAACAAATCATTCCTTATAAAGGTGTAGAAACTTCTCCCTAGTAGATGCGTTTTAAAAACCTTGTGTAGATTATACCCGAACATGAACCAAAAGAATACAGTATCGGCTAGCGGTGAGCTTAGATTATTACAAGATCATACCCGAACATGAACCAGAACCTACTTTTTCTTGGAAGATCGGGTGCATAGGGGTTGGGTCGAAATTTTTTTTACCCATTCAAATTTTGAGTTTAATCGAGGTGGTGAGTAGAATGACCCGGTCACAACCCAACCCAACTCTCTATTTTGAAGTTGGGTTGTTTGTTTTTTTAATAATTTTAAAAAAATATACTTATCTACATTAAATATTATATTAATAACCAAAATATCATAAAACTTAAATAACATTCAAAAGTTACAATCCACCCATTTGGGACCCAGCGTCCTTACTGGCACACCGTCTCGTGTTTACCCCTTTCGGGGAACAGCCTCCTTTTCGTTCTCCTCCCCAACCAATGTGGGACTCTCAAAATCCACCCCCTTTGGGGCCAGCGTCCTTACTGGCACACCGTCTCGTGTCTACCTTATTTCGAGGAGCAGCTTCTTCGCTGACACAACGTCTCGTATCTACCCCCTTCAGGGAACAACATTCTCTTCATTCTCCTTTCCAACCAATGTAAGACTTTCAAAATCCACCCCCTATAGGGCCTAGCGTCCTTACTGGCACACCATCTCGTGTCTACCACCCTTCAAGGAACAGCCTCCTCGTTGACACACCGTCTCGTGTCTACCCCCTTCGGAGAACAACATCCTCTTCGTTCTCCTCCCCAACCAATGTGAGACTCTCAAAATCCACCCTCCCCCCTTTGGGGCCTAACGTCCTTACTGGCACACCGTCTCGTGTCTACCCCCTTCGAGGAACAACCTCCTCGCTGGCACATAGTCCGGTGGGCCCAGATCCACCGTTAGCAGATATTATCCTGTTTGGGCTTTCCTTTTCGGGCTTCTCAAGGCTTTAAAACGCGTCTAACAGGGAAAGGTTTCCACACCCTTATAAATGGTGTTTCGTTCTCCTCTCCAACCAAGGTGAGACTCTCACATGTAATGCATAGTTTATCGGGATGAATATTCTTTATATTTTTATTTTTTAATTCCGATTCTATCGAATATTCTTATTCCCTATATCTCCATATTTATTTTTAAAATGGGTAGAAAGTAGGATTTAAAATAAAAAAATCAATCTATTATTAAATTAATGTTTTATTAATATATTTAAGCATCTAAAACTCAACCTTTCTAAAAGTGTATATATTCGACCGTACGGAGATATTATTTTTATTAATTAAAAGTTGACAGAATTTTTTAAAGGAAAGAACTTACTATAAATAAATAAATAAATAAATAAATAAATAAATACACATTATTTAAAGGAAAAGACAATTTATTGGGAAAAGCAAACCTTTTGTTTTTAAAATAATGAGAGAAAAAAAAAAAGTTATTTTTATTTTTATTTTTTTTATTTTTTTTATTTCTTAGAGTTCGAGTTTGGTGCGTTTGGTAACGTTCAAGTAACATGATGAGTACGGACGCATACGTTACGAAAAGGAAACTGATTGCATGTTTAATATGATACTACGACGGTTGCTATTCCTTTCGGGTGTCCGACAACAGCACTAGAGATGCTAGCCTGACCAGTACGAGGTCCAGGGGTGTGCGAACCACTTGGTGGGTTCATATTTGCGCGTATGAACTGTGTGTATAATAGTAAATACACATCCGATGACTCGGACTGGAAAGCTGCCAAAGAGAATACAGTTTTGAATCATAGGTTTGATTCATGTTGCATGTGTTTGCATTTTCTAACCGTGGGATCAGTTACTGAATATTTCTTAAACTACTCAAGCCACGTGCTACTTTTATATTTCAGATAAAGGCAAGACACCACTGTATGATTGACGGCGATATCGCATCACAAACCATGGAATCTACATAGAGTAGTTGCATTTATTTATCTATTGACTTTCGGTTAGTATACCGTAAAAGTTGGGCTTGGGTTAGACTTTGTTTTTCTGGGTTGGGTTGAATTTTTTGTTATAATATTTTCCATGCAACACCGAACACAAATATTATACTCCCAAACATTCTATTTCTAGGCATTTTTTCGGGTATCCTAAGCAAAACGTTCAATCAAACAGCTCTTAAAAGTAAGAGAAACCCTCCATTTTGTATGCCTCGGAAAAATTCCCACACAAAAATTAAAAACCCTCCCCGAACACGAGACTTTCTTTTTCCGGGTTATTGTATTTGAAAGGCGTGGGATCAAGCTTGGACGGAAATGATAGAATGTAGCTCTTGAATTTGAAGTGAACGTGAGAACTCAATACCCATAAATGAAAAGCTTATAACTTTCGATTGAAAGCTCGATATGTCTAACGATTGACCAGTGTTCATAATTTATAGAGGGAAGACCCACCGGTTAACATTTTTTTTTATCAGGTCAACTCGACCACCGAAAAATAGGGTTACAATTCAACCGAAACCTACTTTATTTTCAAAATTATTATAAACATTAAGAATATTTGACGTTGTTTGTAACTGATATTAGTGAGACGTGAATCGTAAATATTTAATATTTAAATTTTATCAGATTTTAGTAATGTGGATAAGTAATAATTTTTTTAAATAATAATAAATAAATAAAAAATCTAACCCTTTAGAATTGGGTTGTGAATTTTATCCCAGTCAGAATTTAAGAAAGGTGGGCCCACATCCAAGTCAGCGCCACGGTGGAATCGTAATTCTTGATAAGTTCTTCCACAGCACAGCCGTACGGAAGTGCCAGCTCGGACAGCAATGCCATTGGTTATTATTTTCTCTTCGCATTTATTATTATCGTCACATTTAATGACTTTCTACTTTTAAACTATTGGTGAAAAAAATTAAATTTTTTTTATCTTGTTTAATAAATTTATAAAACACGTTTATTTGATTTCCGAGCATTATTTTTACGGACACCATAAACAAAACTTTGAACCAAACCACTCGTAAGGGTAAACACAATTATTTGATTCCCGAGCATTATTTTTACAGACACCATAAACAAAATCTTGAACCAAACCGCTCGTAAGGGTAAATACAGTTATTTGATTCCCGAGCATTATTTTTACAGACACCATAAACAAAATCTTGAACCAAACTGCTCGTAAGGATAAATACAGTTATTTGATTCTCAAGTATTATTTTTACGGACACCATGAACCAAACCATTCGTAAGGGTAAACACAGTTATTTGATTCCCGAGCATTATTTTTACGAACACCATAAATAAAACCTTGAACCAGACCGTTCGTAGGGTAAATACAGTTATTTGATTCTCGAGCATTATTTTTACAGACACAATAAACAAAACCATGAACCAAACCGCTCATAAAGGTAACATAGTTATTTGATTCCCAAGCATTATTTTTACGAACACCATAAACAAAACCTTGAACCAAACCGCTTGTAAGGGTAAACACAATTATTTGATTCTCAAGCATTATTTTTACGAACACCATAGACCAAACCACTCGTAAGGGTAAACACAGTTATTTGATTCCCGAGCATTATTTTTACGGACACCATAAACAAAACCTTGAACCAAACCGTTCGTAAGGGTAAACACAATTATTTAATTCCCGAGCATTATTTTTACGAACACCATAAACAAAACCTTGAACCAAACCGCTCATAAGGGTAAACACACTTATTTGATTCTCGAGCATTATTTTTACGAACACCATAAACAAAACCTTGAACCAAACCGTTCGTAAGGGTAAACACAATTATTTAATTCCCGAGCATTATTTTTACGAACACCATAAACAAAACCTTGAACCAAACCGCTCATAAGGGTAAACACACTTATTTGATTCTCGAGCATTATTTTTACGAACACCATAAACAAAACCTTGAACCAAACCGTTCGTAAGGGTAAACACAATTATTTAATTCCCGAGCATTATTTTTACGAACACCATAAACAAAACCTTGAACCAAACCGCTCGTAGCGGTAAACACAATTATTTGATTCTCAAACATTATTTTTACAAACACCATGAACCAAACCACTCGTAAAGGTAAACACAGTTATTTGATTCTCAAGCATTATTTTTACGGCCACCATAAACAAAACCTTGAACCAAACCACTCGTACATCTTAATTAATTATTTATAACGATAAATATATAACAAAAAAAAAAAATTTAAAATATCTATAAAGATATTTAAAAAATATAATAAAATAATTGAATTTTAGATGATAATTAATAATTATATGTCAAAATCTAATAATTTTTGAATAAATATGGAAATATTAAGAGAAAAATAATGGAGAAAGTGGGCCCACCGTTCTAAAATGGAATCGGGATACAAGGGCTCCCCCTCCTCCGTCTCCGGCTCCCATATATATATCTACAGCCACCGCCCACCCCTCTGTATCAGGAATGAAAAAAATACCTTCATTTTCTCTCTCTAAACCAATTTCCGGCTCGACTTCGGCAGGTGCGTTCGGAGCGAACTGCATTTGATTTCTTTGCAATCAATTTGACTGAATCTTAGAATAATCTCAGTTTGTGTTTCTTTAATCACGACAGTAATAAACAATAATTTTTCAAAAGGATTTGCATTCGCTCGCTGATCGCCGCGGGATTTGGATTGGATCTGCAGCGTATAGTCGTACTAGTATGTGAGATAACTTTGAAGCTTCTTTGATTGTTTGGATTTTTTTTTAAAATCAATCATGTAGCGTTGTTTATGATTTTGANTTTTTTTTTTTTTTTTTTTTTTTTTTTTTTTTTTTTTTTTTTGTATGTAGATTAATGTAGATTATTGTTGATGCTTGTCGTACGCGGATTCGGTTTTCTGATTGTTTAATTCTCTCGATTTCTGTGTCTACAAAACCGAGTGTTTTTTAGGCGTGTTTGGTTGGGACTCTAGTTCTTCTGCTGTAAGGATGATAAATATGATTGTGGTTTGATTACCTCAATTATGTGAATGAGATTCTATTATTTTGAGGTGTCGTGCTTAGTTAGAATTCGGAAAAAATCGGATGTTAGAGAGTTAAGTAGTTTGCTGGGTTGCTGGACATTCCAAATCTACTCGAGCAGTTAAAATTAAAGCATCTGCGATCAAATTTTATGGTTCTTATTGGAAAGCGATATTAAATGAGACCCGGTTATTCAGGATGGTGTGGATAGGGAATATAAGCGCTTCAACTACTATGACATAATGGGGTTAACATAATTGTTGTGGTTTATAGATCTTTTGAGGCCAATTATTCTATGATTGATTTGTTGTATTATTAGTCCTTGAACTAGTAGGTCTATATGTCTTGTAGAGAGGAGAATTTTTGTATGTTTGTTCTTATGACGCTGGGTGTAGAGTAAATGAGTTATGAATGACTTGTGCCGTTGAAAATATTATAAATGGTTTTCCTCTTTAAATGAAGAATACTCACTGCTAGTTTCTCTCTATTATAGTTAAGATTCTGGGCATGGGCTCTGCTTCAGTTGCTGATTTAATAGAGGCATCCTCTGGCGTGCACTTTTCTGGACGTCTTATTGATAGAAAGCAACAAAATGGACATACAAGGAGATTGATGTCAGAAACTGAAAATTTTCATAAACAACCTTTTGTCATTGGCAAGTATTTTCATGCACTACATGCTTGATCTCTTTGTCTTGGATATATGAAAGATGCTTGAAACTGACGTTTATTTCTGAAGAAAGTGACGTGTGTCCTAAATTTTTAGCTGGTAACTGTAATGATGCATGATATTGTAATTTGTTTGGTAGGTAACAGTAACTGACGTTCATTCTCTTTTTTCTTTCATCTTTCCCCCTTTTTAACTGATTGAGAAAACTCAAAATGACGTCAAGGGTCCAGCTATAATGAATTATGTCATCTTTAATTTGTTTTTTATGTTGTTGGTGGGCGTGGCAATCTGTTATTTTTGAACAAGGTTTTCACTCATCTATTTTGTTATGTTCTTAATGTACTCTGTAACTTTAAGTTCTCCCAGCACACTCAAATTAATGGGTTTCTTTGATCTTCAATGTGTATAGCTTACAAATCTTCTTTCTCTTGAAGGGGTTGCTGGTGGTGCGGCCTCTGGAAAGACTACAGTTTGTGATATGATCATTCATCAACTTCATGACCAGCGAGTTGTTCTTGTAAACCAGGTAATTTTCTCGATGTAAATTTCATATACTGGTGGTGAACGTCAGAAGGATTGTGTTAGATTAATTACCTTTAACTTGAAAATCTGAGCCACGAAAAAGGAGAATTTGAGAACATCAACTGCTTGGAATTAGTCTTAATTCTAACCACCATCCTATATATATTGACACCTTATTTATTTATTTTTCTACTTAATTTATATCACCTTTTGCCACTTGGCTCTATGGAGCATAGAGGACAATCACAAGCGAGGATTTAAATCTGATGAGCTTCTGGCACTGATATTGTTATTATATGTTTGTCTTATAGGATTCTTTTTATCATAATTTATCTTCCGAGGAACTTACACAAGTACACGAATACAACTTTGACCATCCCGGTAAGTTTAATTTAATGTTTCCATTACCTTAGAATAATTGAATAATTCCTCGGGCTTGATGCTAATATTCTCTTGATGGCATATTCTTCATTGGAAGTTACTAATTGTTCGTTTAAAAATTTTGCATCTTCCATGTATTCCTGTCATCTATTTTACTCAACTCATCTTCCATGTATGCTTGTTCGTTTAAAAACTTGAACATTCTGGTTGCATTAGTTTTACAGTTGTTATAGTTGATACTCATATCCTTTATGCAATATTTAGAGATGCTTCTAGTTTTTACCCTTTGAAAAGCTTGAATGCTAATGTTTTCCACGTTGTAATCTTAATAATAGTCTGAAGGACTTTCTAATGATCAGGTTATATGTACTGCATGAGTTTGGTAAATATTGTAGCTGTGTTCTGGATTGGGGTGTGAAAAACTGATGGAACGCTCCTTTCTGATGTAAAATTTCTTGTTATCAGATGCATTTGATACAGAGGAACTTCTAAGCTCAATGGAAAAATTGAGGCATGGGGAGCCTGTAGATATTCCAAAATATGACTTCAAGAGTTATAATAATAATGTGTTTCCACCAAGAAGGGTATGGAAATTAGACATAACTGCCATTCTTTCGCTGCAGTTGAAATGTTATTTATGCTTTTTTGGCTTCTAGATTTTTCTTCTGATTTGGCATTATTATCATGAAAATAGATTCTCATGGTGCCGTCATATATCTTTAGGGCACTAGGACATGCCTGTACAATGAATTTGATTCTTCTCTTCTACTCTGTGGGTTTTGAGAACTTGATTGTGATCTGGGAGACATGAAAGTTTGTAGAAAAGAGACCTATACAATAGGTAAAAATTATAAATTGATGAATGCTTGATAGACTCATTTATACCTTTAAAACATTGGTAATTTTTATGTAAGCTTTAATTAATTATTATTATTGAAAGCTGAAAGCAAAGGTGTTGCTATTTGAATTATAGTGGGGGAGGTGTTTGATATTATGGAGGATTTTCTTATTCGCCTTGATTGTGCTGTCTAGTCAATATCTTATATGACACTCACAAATAAAACCAGCATATATGTCATGGCATCACGCATTTCCTTTTTAATTTTTTTGTTCTACAGAGACAGTTACTGTCTAATTCTCATTTGCAGGTTAACCCTTCGGATGTAATCATTTTGGAAGGAATTCTTGTTTTCCATGACCCTCGCGTTCGAGAACTGATGAATATGAAGATCTTTGTTGATACAGGTCTCTATGCTCTGTCCTTACTTTCGAATGTGCTGTTTCCATTCGTCTAAGAAATCAAATTTATTAGCTTTTGAGACTTTTTGGATCTGAGATTAGGTCATAAAGGTCCTATGGCTTTGTCTCTACTTCTAAATGTTGTTACCATCATTCTAGATAAAACTATTAGCTCTAGAGACTATCAGGTCTGTAATGAAGTATTTTCTTTGTGGACTATGCATGTATTTGGGTGGAGATGGTGGCTGAGATAAAAGTATCAACGTTCTCATTAACATTGAGACAATAAGGCTTCACTTAGTTTGTAGTTTAAGAAATGTTCTATATCTTTTCAGGTACTTTGATTACTACCATTACAAAGATCATGCATTGGAAAGGTTTATGGAAATTGTGAAAACAGTTTTTGGATTCAATTCCAGAGAACAAATGGAAAATATATAAATTTTGTTCTGTTTCCAAATTTTATTTTCTTGATGTATAAATTATTATATTTCTATTTCTTTATTTAAACGAATCTGCTTTAATAATGTAACTTAAAATAATATATTATAATATTTGTGGATATATTTTTAAAATATACTAAATAGTTCTAGCTAAACGGGTGGAAGAGAAAGTGAGTTAATCTAATTATTTAACTTTCTTAATTTAGTCCAAATGTTTTCAAAGAACTGTGTCAATAAAATCTTCATGTTATTAGTTAGTTAAAAAATTCTGCAACCAAACATACTTTTCACAGGCTCCAGTTTCCTCCTGATAACCCTTTGTTCTATCATAAACCAGACGTTTTTCAATGGCCCATCCAAAATTTGGGGAAATATTGAACCTACTGTGTTGAATAATTGCTTCACATTTTATACTTTTCAGTGCAGATGCTGATGTTCGTTTGGCGAGAAGGATAAGGCGTGATACTGCAGAGAAGGCTAGAGACATAGCTACAGTACTTGATCAGGTTAGTAGTTTGTGCCATCAAACATTCACAGAAGGTTAATAGTACATGCTGTGTTATTTTTTGTTTTTTTTTTTTGTAATTGGAGTGCTTCTTTCGGGGATAATGGTTCTCTCAATTTTTACTCACTAGATTTTCCTACATATGCTAATAACAAACGCGGAAGTTAATCTACGATCCCAATGGGCCAATTACATATTTTTTCCACCCGTTTGACTTTCACTGTATGTGACATCTGAATGAATGTTTTTTAAATTTTCAGTTGTTTCTAAGTTATACTTTTTTTTTAATAATTTATTATTTCTATTTTTATAATAATGTTTCTTCTGTGTTGTTGATGCAGTATTCAAAATTTGTAAAGCCTGCTTTTGATGACTTCATACTTCCTACAAAGAAGTATGCTGATATCATCATCCCCAGAGGGGGTGATAATCATGTTGCCATCGACTTGATCGTACAACATATTCGCACAAAGCTTGGTCAGCATGATCTTTGTAAAATATACCCTAATTTATACGTCATCCAGTCAACATTTCAGGTATGTGACCCGTCTATTGTGTGTTTTGCTATTAGCTTAAAGAATGCTAAATATAATTTATTATTATTATTATTATTATTTTGCATTTTGTATTTTTCTTTTGTTGGGGATTAATACTGCTGCTTTTTATTGTTTCCTCCAGATACGAGGCATGCATACATTAATTCGAGATGCTAAAACTACAAAGCATGATTTTGTGTTTTATGCTGACCGATTGATTCGTTTGGTAACTTCTGTGCCTATAGAAACCTTTATTCTATCAGTGGTCAACTTTGCTTATAGAAATTATCCTATAAGTTTCTGTTTGGTTTTTATTCCGTCATAAGCATGACTTCCTGACCCATGATTTAGGTTGTTGAACATGGTCTGGGACATTTACCATTTACAGAAAAGCAGGTGACCACTCCAACTGGTAAGCCAGTTATCTTTTTATCAATGTATTTATGTCATTAAGGCTTCTGGTATTAAATGTCCATTTATTAATCTGTTTGAAGGATGGGAATCTATGCAATTAGTTACTACTGTATGCCTTTTTATTTATTTTTTCCAAATTTAAATGCCTTTTTATTTTTATTTTTTTAAATAATCAAATCTGAATGATTTACATTATGCTCTCTGGCATCTATGCTGTTGTTACCAAAGACATTTGTTCAATGAAAAAAAAAGTTCTTTTTAGTAAAAAAAAACATTAAATTATAATATTTAGTTGAACTATAAGGTTCGTTTGTATTTATTTAGTCCCTAAACTTTTAAAAGTGTCTAATAGGTCTTCAAACTTTTAACTTTTGTGTCGAATAAGTCCCCAAATTTTAATTTTGTCTTATAGTTCCTAAACTTTCAATTTTGTAACTAATAGATTTTGACATATTCAATTTCTTTAAAATATTAATTGATAATTTGAACTATTTAATATAAAATTGAGAATTTTGTGTCTAGTGGATCCTAAAATTTCAATTTCAAGTCTAGTAGGCTGTAGGTACAATAATTAAAAAATATGTTGAATCGTACTTTTCAAAGTTCAGGCTCTTATTGACACAAAACAAAAAATTTTAGAGACCAAATAGACACAAATCTAAGAGTTCGGGATTAAACTTGAAAAAAAAAAAAAAAAAAAATTCTAAAGCTTCATTCTCAAGTTCTAGGTGTACACTGTCATGTTTTCTTCTCTGCATGAACGTTGGCATTTGGGTTGGAACCAACAAATTATATTTTGTTACAAGAATTTGACAACTCATCCGTCCATATAAATAAGTCTTTTCTTGCTTGACCCAGAAATCATAATAGATTAACTTTCAATTAGCCATCCCTTAGTAGTGATTCTCTCGTCAAGATATGTATTGAGCTCAATGATGATGCAGCATGCTTCGTAACTCAATTGTTCTCATTTGGATTTGTTCTCTTGTTGAGATATGATGTAATACACTTAATTATACGTTGTGGAATAAATTAATTGTTGTTACAACATGAAAGTTTTTGGTGTGTACACAGGATCTGTGTATAGTGGCGTTGATTTCTGCAAGAGGTTATGTGGCGTCTCTGTCATCAGGAGGTTAGACGTACATTCAAATTCTTTTTGCAGCTTCGGCATTTTTCGTCTATTACTTGATTACCAAAATGTTTGTTTCATTTGTCCAAAAGGGTGTCTCTTATTTCTATAGATATTCTGTTTTTATCTTGATTCTTATAAGTAACATTGTCAAGTATATTACCCTGTTTTCAGTGGTGAGAGTATGGAAAATGCTCTGCGGGCATGTTGTAAAGGCATAAAAATTGGAAAGATTCTCATTCATAGGGAAGGTGACAATGGCCAACATGTATGTTTTGTTCTCGTGTATCGTCTTTGGTTTCGTTCCTAAGAAATAATATAAGTACGCAGTTTCCATACATGAACTGACATGGTTCTTGTGTTGTACGCTTCGTGCAGTTAATTTATGAAAAATTACCCTCAGATATCTCCAATAGGCATGTATTACTTTTGGATCCCATCCTGGGCACAGGTTAGCCGTTCTGTGATATTAGCTCATGCTCTTATATAAGTTTTACAATTTATTCTTCCTGCTTCTGCTCTCTTTAATTTCTAATTTTTAAGCTTTGTCATGGCCATTGATTACTCTCATGTGATCAGTGGCATGAAATAAGCCGGTTGTGAGGGCTAGGAACAAAAATTTGACAATTTTCTACGTAGTTAATCACAATTAATTAATACTTAATTATGTAGCGCATGCGTAGGTCTGATAATCTTGACATTTCTTCAGGAAACTCGGCGGTGCAAGCTATTTCTTTGCTCATAAGTAAGGGTGTTCCAGAGCCTAATATTATATTTCTCAATCTCATATCAGTAAGTTTACAAAGTGTTTTAATGAAATTCATTTCTACCGAAGAGCCTGTTTTCTCTATTTTCTTATGGAAATGTCACTTTCTTCCTCACCTTAGGCACCTCAAGGCGTACATGTGGTGTGTAAACGCTTTCCAAGAATAAAGATTGTGACATCTGAAATTGAGATTGGCCTGAATGAAGATTCCCGTGTGGTGCCTGGTATGGGTGAGTTTGGGGACCGGTATTTTGGAACCGACGATGATGAACAAGTGCGGGCCTCTCCACAGTAGTTGCTCTTTCAAGTAATAAAACACCCCCACGAACACAAAAATCATAACCAGTCGTGGGTTGTGGAGAGAGAGAGAGATCTTCTTGCCTCAAAATAATGTGCTTAGATTATAGGATGCGTTTCACGAGGTCTTTAGAAAGAAATTATGACTCATAAGTGCCTTATATGGATACAAACGCCACGCCCCATATTATTATTATTATTATTATTATTATGATTAATATTGATTATTATTACTATTCTTATTCATTGGCTGTGTAGTTCACTTTTGATTTGCCTATGCTTGCCTTGCTTAACTCTATTCAGACAGATTCTGAATATGGCTGATTTCTGTTTAGCTCTATACTCTCTAATCTTTGAATCTTTCTCGAGGTCGGAGCAACGTAGCTAATCAGCTACGTTGTTTTATACCGTTAGATGTATGAGAGAAATTATAATATGCTTTTAGAAGCATTTAGATTTTGAATAACAGGATTTTGAGTTGTGTTCATGTACATCGGGGGATGGATAATTGAGGGAATGAGTTGCCACTTGGCTTAGAAAGTCACCACACATTCCTTTATCCAACCTCGATAACCCCCTTTAGGCTAACTCTGTGACACGTGTCCTTGCATTTGCATGGGCTCCAATTCTGTCAGGCTATTCCATGACCAAGCTTATCTATATAGTTACAGTCTTCTGCTTTTGCTCTTTCGCCCTTCACCTTCCCATCTCTAACCATGTCTGCCTTTGTTGGAAAGTATGCAGGTACGCCCCTTTCTCTTTCTCTAACCAATAACAGTTTGTGTTGTGATGTGTTCTGAAAATAGTTCAATTTTCTCTTTGTACAGACGAGCTGATTAAGAATGCCAAGTTCATTGCGACCCCAGGGAAGGGCATATTAGCAGCTGATGAGAGCACCGGCACAATTGGGAAGCGGCTGGCTAGCATAAGCGTTGAGAACGTGGAGTCCAACCGCCAAGCCCTTCGTGAGCTTCTCTTCACCTCTCCCGATGCTCTCTCTTATCTCTCAGGTGTAATCCTCTTCGAAGAGACCCTTTACCAAACGACATCAGATGGGAAGCGGTTCGTGGAAGTGCTTCAAGAGAACAATGTGATTCCAGGCATCAAAGTGGATAAGGGCACTGTGGAGTTGGCTGGCACCAATGGCGAGACCACAACACAAGGGTTTGACTCTCTTGGTGCTCGCTGCCAACAGTTTTACAAGGCCGGTGCTCGCTTTGCCAAATGGCGTGCTGTTCTTAAGATTGGCGGTTCTGAACCCTCTGAGTTGTGTATCCAACAGAACGCTCAGGGCTTGGCTCGCTATGCCATTATCTGTCAGGAGAATGGGTTGGTACCCATTGTGGAGCCTGAAATCCTCACTGATGGTCCTCATGATATCAACAAATGTGCTGCTGCTACCGAGATTGTGCTGGCTGCGGTTTACAAGGCGCTTAGTGACCACCATGTGCTCCTTGAAGGAACTCTCCTCAAGCCCAACATGGTCACCCCTGGCGTTGGTAGCCCAAAGGTGTGTGATAATTCTCTACCTTGTTCATTTCCTTGTTTTCACTGTCGGATTAAAATGATGTTATGTGATGCCAGGTAGCTCCGGAGGTAATCGCCGAGTACACGGTGGCTGCACTTCGCCGGACGGTCCCAGCCGCCGTCCCGGGAATAGTCTTCCTATCCGGAGGACAAAGTGAAGAAGAAGCTACACTCAACCTCAATGCCATAAACAGACAGGAAGTGTTGAAGCCATGGACTCTTTCCTTCTCATTTGGGCGAGCATTACAGCAAAGTACGCTGAAGATATGGAGTGGGAAGACGGAAAACGTTGCGAAAGCTCAAGCAGCCTTCTTGGAGAGGTGTAAGGCCAACTCGGAGGCGACTCTCGGCAAGTACGGCGGTGGGAGTGGCGGCGGCGGCGGGTTGGCCTCCCAAAGCCTCTACGAAGCTGGTTACAAATACTAAAGTTAACTTATTCATCATTATTGAGACAATACCGTGTATGTGCCTAATGTTTATGTTCATAGTGTGATTTTTCTCCCATATAATAATATGCACTATGACTTTTTGTTAAACTCAATACTCACATACTTGTATGAGCATTGAGGAAAAGATCGAAGCAACAATGTTGTTTCAAGTTTGAAGGTGGCAATGATGACCACGACGGTTTCGAGAAGTTTGAGCACA
This sequence comes from Cucurbita pepo subsp. pepo, assembly GCF_002806865.2. Lineage (NCBI taxonomy): Eukaryota > Viridiplantae > Streptophyta > Magnoliopsida > Cucurbitales > Cucurbitaceae > Cucurbita > Cucurbita pepo. Next base: position 5,424,747 of record NC_036643.1, read on the forward strand.
AATAGGAAAAAGACTGGATGAACAACAAAATGCATAGAATAGAATGAACTAGTCGTAACTAACCATGTTAACTTCATCCATGACGAAGATAGCATTGATGTTGGAGAGTAAGAGGATAGTGATTCGAACGATAGTGATTCTAAAATCTTTACGAAAAGAGGACAAATCGAATTTGAGGTTGAAAGGAAATAAAAAGAGCAAAACTAATACTAGTGACATTTAAGAAGGAGAGGACTCTATTGAAGAAAAATTTGGTGTAAATTTGTTTTGTCTCACGATGGACCAAGTAGAATCCACTCTAGCCATACACTGAAACCTTTCCCTATGTTAAAACTTGGAAGGGAAGTTCGGTGGTGAGATCACACCTTGGTTGGAGAGGAAACGAAACATTCTTTACCAGTAGAAACCTCTCCCTGAACGAAGCTCAAAAGGGAAAGTTCAAAGAGGACAAACCTCTTCCTAAACGAAGCTCGGAAGGGAAAATTCAAAGAGGACAATATTTGAAAGGGAGGATCACTACCCGAGTGTAGAAACCCCTCCCTGAACGAAGCTCGGAAGGGAAAGTTCAAAGAGGACAAACCTCTCCCTAAACGAAGCTCGGAAGGGAAAATTCAAAGAGGACAATATTTGAAAATTCAAAGAGGACAATATTTGAAAGGGAGGATCACACTGTAAAGTTCAAATAGGACAATATTTACTAGTGGTTGGAGAGGGAGGATCACACCTTGGTTGAAGCTCGGGAAGGGAAAGTTCAAATAGGACAATATCTACTGGTTGGAGAGGGAGGATCATACCTTGGTTGAAGCTCGGAAGGGAAAGACAATATCTACTGGTTGGAGAGGAAGGATCACACCTTAGTTGGAGAGGAGGAACGAAATATTCCTTGCAAGAGTGTAGAAATCTCTCTCTATTAAACGAAGTTTGGAAGAGAAAGTTCAAATAAGACAATATGTACTAGAGTTCGTGAGGTTTCACCAATTTTGTTTCTTTAGAAAACAACAAATAAGTAGGTATGATAGAGCAAAACTTGAGGAGGGTATAAATTGATAAATTTTGTAATAAATTAATTTGTAAATAAACAATTTAAAATAGACCTATGATATTAAAAATTAAAAAATCTACTTATTAAAAATCTTTGAAAATCAGCTCAATAAAAATCTATTACACAAAATTCTACGTTTCAAATTTTCATCTCAAATTATCTTTCACCTAATTTGGATTCGCCCATAATTCTGGACTTTCTGCTCTGCTCAACCTTCAACGCCTTTCAAATCGCTCTGTCGAGGAGGTTCTTAGGGTTTCTCCTGATTTTGTTGTTGTTCTTGGCCTTCAGCAGAGCTTAACGCCTTCTAGAAATAATGGTTCTTTGAATCTGTTGAAGTTGATGTAGAAGAAGGCGCTTGGGTTGCTTGTGGAATCCGAAAAAGGCAATGGCAGTGCGGTTTCATCGTCACAAACAGTTGATTCTGTCGAGAAAGTAAAATCAGAATCTAATACTGAGAAATCCGTTGAAGACTCAAAGTCGGAAGATAAAGGAAATCGCAGTTCTGATGTTCGAGGAAGTAGAGGGAAGAGAATTAAGGAGAAACTCACTTTAATTTGAAGGCTGTGTCGAAGGAGTTAGAAGGCATAGGCTCGTTTATAATCTGTTGCAAGAAGATTTCCTGAGTGTACTGGACGTCCTAGCCATTTCAGCAAAGACACCTGATGAACTCTGAAGCCAATGGAGAAAAGGTTCGTCATCACAATTCACTTGAAAGAGTTTTTCCTTCAATTTTACTGTGATTTCTGAGGAGTATTTATGTTATAATCTTCATAATGTTAGGCTTAGAGGTTGAAGTTTTGGTGTCAATGAATCTGTAAACAATCTTTTCATAGGTAGAAAACAGAAAGAGAACAAAACTCATCATTTTCCAATGGAATTTGTGATTGATTCATTTCATAGGTAGAGAACAGATATAATGTATTTCTCTATCGTGTGGGTTTTGATTAACAAATTCTGCTAAAATTTCCTGAGATCTAAGTTGGCTTTTGTTCTTACTGCCTCCAAGCTCGTATGTACTTGTTCTTCATTGGAACTTGGGTTAGTATCTTATGCATTCTTTTACCGAATTATGGCAAAATCTAAAGCTCAGGGACCTTCTAGCCATTGAATTTGGGGTTTCTTCTCTGTCTAGTGGAACTGGTTCTGGACAGGGGACTGATTTTGATTAAATTGATGGATAAGAAGTATAAAAATGGAGGAAAAAAAAATCTGATTTCATTGAGTTCCATTCTGAACAATGTCAGAATGAATTATTATCCCATCAAACAACTAGAATCAGACATGAAAACACAATTTGAAATCTCAACTTCAGGAATTATCTTCCAATCTTTGCTTTCTCAGCCACTTCAGGTTTTACATTGTGCCTTGTTTAAAAAGAATTCATCAAGAAGATCAGTTGATGTTTCAATAGGAATTCTCAGTGTTCTCTTTATTTTCTGGTCATGTGAATCGCCTTCGGTTTAGATTTTACTAGGTTTTAGGGTATGGTATTTTCTTTTTATGTTTCAAGTTCTCTACAAGCCTAGAGTTGAGATGGCGTTTCTTATTTTTCCTTCCCTTTCTCATGGAAAATGTCTTTGATTTTAAGATTGAGCTATCTCGTCATGCACTCTCCATCCAGCGGTTGTTTTCGAGAGTGAGGGAGTCGATTTTTCCCACCAAGGCTCAATCACTAGGAGTATGTATTTTGCTGGTTATTCCCAAATGAGGTGCTTGATTTCCATGAACAAGTCAATAACTTCCAGAGCTACTCAAGATGGTCAGCTTGTTTTTAAATCAACTATAGTTGATCTTCCCCTTTGGTATTGATGCACTCACAGTTTGAAGGTAGAATGATCAGGATGTTATATTCGCTCTAATTTCAAACCCTTCCAGTAAAGAATTATCTAAACTTTGTATTTCATGCATGGTTTTCTTTTTGAAACATTCATTAGTGGACTTGCTTAATGATGGGAACTTTGATTGGATTAATTGATAATAAATGGTATAGTGGAGTTGGATTATCAGTCAAGGTAACAAATAGCAAGCGGTAAATCTAGATCCTTGTAAGGTTTGGATTCAATGGTAGCCATAGGTTATATAATATCTTTATAAAATTCCCAGCAGCAAATGTGGTAGATTGGACAGTGTTCTGTAGCATTAAGCTGGCCTAGAAATCAATAGTTATATAAAGGAAAACATACAAAAATGTTAGTTTGAAAAAAAAAGTTATTGGCAGAAAATCCTCAAGGGATATTTGGTTAATACTCACAAGTCACGCATATTTCCCCTTAGCAATTGATGATGAGTGCTGTAACTGTCGATGTATTTGTCCAATGTATCCGTCCAAGCCCACCGCTAGCAGATATTGTCCTCTTTGGGCTTTCCCTTTCAGGCTTTCCCTCAAGGTCTTTAAAACACGTCTGCCAGGGAGAGGTTTCTACACCCTTATAAAAAATGTTTCGTTCTCCTCCTCAACCGATGTGGGATCTCACAAGTGCATTAGATCAGGAAAGAATAGCAGCGAAAAAAAATGAGGTTGTTATTACTCGTCAAGAACTAAAATGTCAAATTGATATTGCCAAAATACAGCAAGATCTGGCAGAATTGTTAAACTGAAGATTTTTCTTCATCAGTTGTGCTTCTGTAGTCTATATGTTGGTTGATCCAAGGCTCTTATGCGCTAGTTGTTAAAGAAGAATCACCTAAAAAGCTCACACACAACCCTAAAAATGGTGTAAACCATGTCAAACAAGATGAATGGTGTTCAACTGATATTTCAGATCTTTTCAGACTTATATCCATAACTGTGATTTGGACAATGCATATAGAGATATCATAGAAGGTGTGCAACATAATATTTCTGCTTCTTCACCTCTTGGTTCTGCAACTCCGAGCAACTAGAGCGCCAGTTGGCGGACTAGTCATCACCAACTCGCATCGGCTATGCAGCCAGTAAGAGTAATGGACGAAACCCAGAGAAGCTTTGACCTTGAAAGTTCCTCTGATGTTATAGACAATCTTGTTGTTCTGTACCTGTCGTCGAAGTACCAACCCGAAATTCTGTGGCAAGAAAACTAGACTGGATATCAAATGAACAGGTTGTAACCTCACTTCTTTTTTTCTTTGACTGAAGGGCTGGATTGCTTGAGTTGCTATGAGTCGATCCCCAAAGAAGAGCTCTATGTCTGCATTCTCATATCTCACATCGACTCTCTGGTTCGGGTTGGTGAAGTTTGCGAGAAGAGTGAAGTCTCCATTGAGATATTCAGGTGCATCAAAGTAGATAGTGCTGAGGCTTGCATTTGGTATGTCAAACACAGGATTTCTTGGTCTAACAACCAGGAAAATGATCAAAGTGGCAATTCCAAGGAAGATGAGAAGAAGACTAAAAAGTAGACACAGGAATGCAAAACACCATATAATCGGATTCGTTTGGCGTGGCCGAGCTTGCTGTAATAACTGTGGCTTACTATACTTACTAGAATCTATATGATTTGAATTCAGCAGTGGACTATTCGGTTTCATAGCTCGATTTTGCACAACTATTTGCTTCAAAGAAGCCATCTCTGCCTCTCTTGAAGATGAAGCAGCAGGTGCTTGAGAGACTGCAGCAGAGGCAGGGGACAGTATAGTTGTTGGTAGAGCGGCGGCTCTGGACAGCGGCGACCTTGTCGATGGAGATATAAAAGATGGCGGCGGCGGAAGAGGAGGTAGAGGAGGTTGAGGAGGCATCTGAGCAAGGCTGTATGAAGAATCCTCTGAATCAAGGAAGAAGATGAAAGGTGATATCTTTACCAAATTGTTTATATGAACTGTTAGGTGGTGATTGAAGTAACAAAAATGGGAGCTAAAGAAGCTTTTGAAAAAGGATGGTGGGTCCAATGAGCTGTGTTATTGATATTGGGAAAAGAAGAAGAAGGGAGTGTCCTAAAAGGTGAAATAAAGTTGAAACCAAATAGGTGTGTCTCTGTTTGAAATGAAGAACTTCAGCTTTTGGAATTGCAATTCCATTAACCAAAACTCCAAAAAGAGAGCCATTTATGTATTAATCTAATGTATTCCATGTAATCTTAGGGATTATATTGTATAGTTCTCTTATTTTGAAAAGGGTATGTTATACTCTTAATTTAGTACTTTTTTTTTGTTCTTATTTTTGTTCTTATTTTTGTTTCCTAATGTCGAGATATCTATCATAGGGGAAAATTATAAGCAAATTTGTGAGATCCCACATTGGGTGGAGAGGGAAACGAAGCATTATTTATAAGGGTATGGAAATCTCTTTCTAGTAGACGTGTTTACAAATCTTGAGGGGAAGTAAAAAAAGGACAATATCTGCTAGTGGTGGGCTTGGGCGGTTACGATTGGATTGTGAGATCCCACATCGATTAGAGATATGAATGAGTGCTAGCGAGGATGCTAGGCTCTGAAGGAGGTGGATATTGGAGAGAGGAACGAGTGCCAACGAGGACGTTAAGCCCTAAAGGGGGTGGATTGTAAGATCTCAAATCGGTTGGGGAGGAGAACCAACGTTCTTTATAAGGGTATGGAAACCTATCCCTCGCATACACGTTTTAAAACCTTGAGGGGCTCGAAAGGGAAAGGTGGATTGTGAGATCTCAAATCGGTTGGGGAGGAGAACGAAACATTCTTTATAAGGGTATGGAAACCTATCCCTCGCATACACATTTTAAAACCTTGAGGGGCTCGAATGGGAAAGTTCAAAAAGGACAATATTTGTTAGCGGTGGGCTTGGGTCGTTACAAAGGGTATTAGAGTTAGAGACCGGGCAGTGTGTCAGTGAGGACGTTGGGCCTTGAAGGAGGATGGATTGTGAGATCGCATATCGGTTGAGGGGAAGCGTGAGAGGGAAAGCTCAAAGAAGACAATATCTGCCCGTGGTAGGCTTGAACCGTACTTTTCACTCATGTCGAGGTTGAAACCTGAAAGAGAAAGCTCAAATAAGACAATATCTACTAGTGGTGAGTTTGAACCGTACTTTTCATTCGTGTCGAGGTTGATATTAAGATTGTTGAAAGTCGATTATTGAAAAATTTTAACTAACTTATTAATGATTCCATTAAAAACTACTTTTTTTTTCTTTTTTCCTTTTACAAAGTCAATCACAAAATATGTTCCATGCTCGTTTTTTAAAATAGATTCTTTTAGAATCGGATGTCTCTACTTGAAAATTTTAAATTTTTTTATTATTTAAAAAATTAAAATTGACTTTATAGATATCTTATTTTTAGTTATAAATTATAAGAATTTAATATTGATAGATACGTTATTTCAAGTTCAAATTTCGATATCTTTTTTAATAGAAAAATATATCGGTATTATTTCATACAAACATAATTTTTTTTATGAACGACTTTTAAGTGATTTTATTTTCAATATTAGAATTAACCATCATATTTATAATATCTGTTGTAAACCACTTTTAAGTGATTTTATTTTCAATATTAGAATTAACCATCCTATTTATAATATCTGTTTCATTAACTTTTGATTTTATTTTCAATATTAGAATTAACCATCCTATTTATAATATCTGTTTCATTAACTTTTATTCGACTAACTTTTATTCGACCCTTTGAATGATGACTCCTATGGATATAACATTAGGGGTGTGTGCGGTTCGGTTTGGACCGATTTCTGATGAAATTGTTGATCAATTTTTCAATTTCTGACACATCCCCAATTACCATGTTATGTTTCTTCATGCTCGTTCGTACTTTTGTATCTTCTAAACTTTATATTTTTACATTCAGAAAATTTAGAAATTTAAATGTGAAAAATCAAATTTGAAGATAAAAATTATAATTTTTCTTAAAAGAAAAGTCAAATGGAAAAATTAAGACGGCCACGCCTTTGGAAAAGAGAAAAGGCCTTTTTTTTTTAATTATTCGTAGCCATTAAGGTTTATATTAATGTATATTTATGTTTTAATTAATAAAAAAATATTTCACTAAAACGAGTTTTCAAAAATTTAAATAATATTTTAAACTTAAAAGGTTCCAAAATACTCCCGCTTAATTTTAAATAAAAATGATTAAACTTAAAAAGAAAAAATTTTAAAAATATTGTCTAATTCTCTTATTTCATTCTTCGACCGTCACAATGTTCACACAGTTTTGTACGATCGAATGTAAAAGAGAGAAAATATGAAAGTACCTCAAATTTATCTTAGAATCTAATCTTATAGCTATTACGAGTTGGGTACGATGTTGCTTATAATAGACCTATTACCAAAACAACTCTTCTATTACATACGCATATCAAACAAAGCAATCACGGATGTCTTTTCTAATCTCGACCTTAATTACAAAGGATTGAATACCAACAAAAGCCTAATCTCGACCTTAATTACAAAGGATCGAATACCAACAAAAGCCTAATCTCGACCTAAATTACAAAGGATCGAATACCAACAAAAGCCTAATATTTCACGGATGTCTTTTCTAATCTCGACCTTAATTACAAAGGATCGAATACCAACAAAAGCCTAATATTTCCAAAACTATTGGGACGAACTAAAAATTTTCTCAACTCGAACCAGCTTAACTCAAACTCATAGAGAAAAAGAGTTGTGCAAATTCAGCAGCCTTGGCCAACCTCTTCTACATCATTTTCTTGGACAGTGTTTTAACAAACTTGAAAGTGCTGCATAGTCCAACAGGGAAGGTGCGGTTGCTGTCTTGTGGGTTATGTGAATTTCCCCATTTTTTGCCAATAGTTCTTTTGCATTTCTCAGAAATCTTCTCACTAGATTCTGGTGGAGTCTGTTAAAAGAAAAACCGAGGCACGAATCAGATATAAATGTTATAGAAAGCTGACTTGCTAGATACTTTTAAGATTTAGTGATTTCTGTGTCGAGGATAGTTGGAAGAGGAGCCCAACATCGAGTAATTAAGGGGATGATTATGAGTTTATAAGAAAAGAATAAATCTTCATTGGTATAAGACTTTTTGGGGAAGCGAAAAGTAAATCAATGAAAGTCTATGCTCAAAGTAAATAATATCATACTATTGTGTGTGGAGAGTCCGTGGTTTGTAACAGTTTAGAATTCTGATAAAACATGTTCTTAAACTTAAAAGATCAAATATGTCAAAACTCGTTTAGACGCAAAGTTGATCGTTTAAAAACTTATTCCTACGAAACGATGAAATTATATGAACATGTGACAATAAACAGGAAAGTTCAAAGACTAAACTTGTTTAAAAACAATCACAAAATTGACGGTTTAAAGACTTATTAAGAATTCCTACTAAACATTGAAATTTTATGAACATGTGACGATAAATAGGAAAGTTCAAAAAGGCTAAATTGGTTTGAAAACTCGGAAAGTTAACTGTTTACTTATTAAGAATTTTTTCTCAACAACGTTCTAATTTTATGAACCTGAGACAATAAACAGGAAAGTTCAAAGACTAAACTAGTTTGAAAACGACCGCAAAGTTGACTGTTCATTAAGAATTTTTACAAAAAAATGTTGAAATTTTATGAACCGATGACAATGAGCAGAAAGGTTTAAAGGCTAAACTAGTTCGAAAACGATCTCCCAAGCTTATATAACTTAAGGAGATCCGTCTCACTTTCTCATACCTTAAGTCAACCCATTTGCAAAAAACAATAATTATCAGCAAAAAAGAAACAATAATTTTCTGGGAATATGTACTTACTTGATTTGTCTGGTTTCATGTTCTCTGGAGTATTGAAAACCAGCATGAGGAAAATTGAAGACAATGCGATCAAACAAGGAGTGAGAAGTGGGAGTTGGCTCATTGTCATTACGTCCACTCCATGCATCACACTAAAACCCAGCTCCTTCAGCTCTTCCAAGGTTGTCTTAATGTCCGAGCCGTACTTTCTCACCAAAGTCTCTTTTCAAAATTTATTGAATTATTTACAAACAAACAAACACCAAAACCAACACAAAAAGGTTAGATTTTACGACACCGAATTAGGACAACCTTAAAAAACATGCAACTACTAAGATTAAATCGTATTTTGGTCTCCAAAAAGTCTTCTTAATCTTTGGTAATTAAGGGCAATTATAAATCTTTCATCGTTCCTTACGTAGTCTTATTGTTTAGGCCAAAAGAGATGCAGAAAAAATTCACACATGCATAGAGATTTTGTCTATCAAAAGTTCAAGAATCTATGAAAGGACATCTAAGACTACATAAGGAACGATGAAAGGAAGTCCATTACTGAGAAAAGTGTGCTCTCATCTTGCTTGCTGGAAGAGAGGAAGCTTCCAGACCACCTTTTCCAGCCAGATAGTGAGCGATCACTCAGAAATTCACACTAAGAGAAAGCGGCCAGGAATGAGTACCTATCCCTTATGGGAATCAAACCCGTCTCTTCGACATGAAAAGACGATATCCTAACCACTGGATGAAAGGGACTCAATTTGGTCCACCCTTTTGCGCTCAATTCGGTCCACGCTTGTGCCTTTCTCTTTCTGGAAGTACATTTCATTTTGATTTAAACTACCACTATCTAGGGACTTTGTCTTTCAGAGTTTCTCTCAAAGTTTTTAAAACACTTATGCTAGAGAGAGATTTTAACACCTTTATAAAGAATATTTCATTCTTCAAATGACTACTTTGGTCCCTAGAACTTTAAAAAATCGAGTATATATAATAACAAATTAAGTACAAAAATGATTTTAAGCTTAATAAATTCTTCATGAAGATTAAGCAAAACAAATTTAAGGTAAAGAAACAGCAACAGCAACATAACATCGATCAAAATGATGGTTTTTTAAAAGTCGAGGAAGGATATTGTTCAAGAATAAAGTACCTTCGGAGTCGAGAGAAGTGGCAACCACGTAGGTAGCAGTGCCGAAGGCGGAGGCCAAGCAAGCTGAGAAGGAGAAATTGCCTTCTCCAACAAGGAGTATGTCGTGGGAGCTGCTGTAATGCGTTATCCATTTTCTGGACGACTTTCCCATATTGATATCAAATCTGAGAACAACAATGTAATATATATATTGACAAGTACAGAATCTGGAAAGGCATTTTGGGAAGATGGAAGGTTTGATCTTTAATGAGAATTGGAAGAACATTGAATAAAGTGAAATGATTATATTGTATAGTATTGGGGGAGGATTTCGAGAATAATTCATGATCATAGAAAATGTGATTAAATCGAGGACTTGAAATGTCAGATAAATTCAAATTCAAATGTTATAAAAAAAAAAATATCAATCATACATCTCAACTTTTATCTATATATATATATATTGATTGATAAAAAAATTGAAACAAAAGACAATAATACAAAAACTAAAATAAACATTTGGAAACTACCCAGACAAAATTTTAATATATAAATACTAAAATTAATCTTTTGAAAATCCAAACTAACATAATAAAAATTAAAAAGTATATAAAATTATATTAAAATCTAAAAAAAGAAAAAGAAAAAAAAAAGGGGTGAATTTTGCAACTTATAATTTCTCGATATAAATTTGGAGTTCTTTTTTGGTCTACCATTAAGATTTTATCATGTAACTTTGTACTGAAACCGGTTAGGAACCATTTTTTTTGGGATAATTATTTACAAGACTTTTTTCTTTTGAAAATTAACCATTTAAATAGAGATTTTTCAAAAAAAAAAAAAAAAAAAAAAAAAAAAAAAAAAAAAAAAAAAAAAAAAAAAANTGCAACTTATAATTTCTCGATATAAATTTGGAGTTCTTTTTTGGTCTACCATTAAGATTTTATCATGTAACTTTGTACTGAAACCGGTTAGGAACCATTTTTTTTGGGATAATTATTTACAAGACTTTTTTCTTTTGAAAATTAACCATTTAAATAGAGATTTTAAAAAAAAAAAAAAAAAAAAAAACAAAACAAAACAAATCATTCTATTTCATTAAATTTTTTTTAAAGAAAATTAAATGGAGAACACAATCCTATGATCTCTACGAAAATAATTAGAGGAACTCATGGAAAGGGAAGTGTACTTTATTCGAGGGGAGGTGTTTGATGATAAAAGTCCTACATTGACTAATTTAGAAATTTGATCACAGGTTTATAATCAAAGAATACTTCTTCCATTGGTACGAGACTTTTGAGAGAAGTCCAAAACAAAACTATGAAAGCTTATACTCAAAGTGGAAAATATCATATCAGTGCGAGAGAGTCATGTTCATCTAACACACTCTATGAACATCTCTAATTTCATCTTTTATGTATTTCAATTCACATAGCCCTACGCCTCCAAATTTAGAAAATAGTTTAATTTAGTCCCTTAATTAACATCTTCACTAATTACGTGTCTCAAATGACATCATTTTTGTAATAATTAAAAATAAAAAAAAAAAAAAAAAAAAAAAAAAAAAAAAAAAAAAAAAAAAAAAAAAAAAAAATCTCGAACGACAACCCTCATCACCAATTCAGACTCGAACGACAAGATCGTCGTTCCTCTAGATCTAAACAAGACTTTCTATGAATGTGTTTAAACTCTTGGAATAAAAGTTATTAGCTAAATTCATAAGCTTAGAAGCCTTCAATCTTTTAGTAATTTGATCCCCCTTTTAGAGCTCAAATTATATGATTCTCTTGTACAAGTTGAGTCTGCTAATGATAGAACATTTACGTGTTACTATGAATGAATGAATGAACGAAAGTACCGATTTTGAGTATAGTTTGTGAAATAGAGGACCTGCTAAAACATCATTTCAGCAGAGGTTTTGAAGGGAGCATTATTCTTCGTAGATGAATTGCTGAAACAAGAGTTCAGCATCAATTGAAGAATAATTGGTGTCCTGAGCTTGTTCTAGGAGCAAAATTTCAGTTGCTGAATCAACTCTTATTGAGTTGGCTTCTTTTCAGCTGAATCACTTTTGTCCACTTAAAAGAAGTAAATGATAAAAGAGAAATTCAAGACTCAACTCAAATGAATGCATTTTTTCGATAACTTTATCTTCGTCTACTAAACTACTAAACCTCTCCAACTCGAGTTTCACTATTCGAGTACTTTGTTTTCGTCTTTTCTCCTTCACCTTCTTTCGCCTATTTATTCAAACACTATACATTCGGTTTCAGTGCTATTTTCTTCTTTACTATCTCTTTTTCTTCCTTAAATCTCATCCTTAAATCAGATGAGGGAAGAACAATTAAGAGTGCATTTATTACAAAAGGAAGAAGATATTTATCCTTGCAGACTCTTTTGGACAAGGAGGAACTGGAGACAAGAAGAAAAGCACCATTGGAAGCTCCTAGTTCTAGTGTTCTACTTTTTCTTGTTTCTTTCTTCTATTTGACCCTACTGCACACTAGCAACACACTAAGAACTTCAGTAGTTTAGTGGAAATTAAGCTACAGCTTTGGGAAAGATACTTTGAATGTTGTTGTGTGAGTTTGAGGGAACAAAGGAATTCCTTTCAACTTCAATGCAATGCAAAACGTCCCTAATTTGAGCCTATTTTCTATCTCCTCTTACCATTCTCTTATCATTATTCCAATTACCTTATTTCAGATTCGAATCTCTTATAATTATTCCAATTACCTTATTTGAGATTCGAATCACTCCACAAGTAAAATCGGTCATGTCAAACTTGAATGATTCTAAACCTGCAATCTAATTACCCCTTAACATTTACCCTTAATGATAAGGAACCACTCCAAGGGAAAGTAAAATTTGGATTACCTTGTTGATCAAATATCTCGAGACAAAAACATTTGATTGAGATTCGAAACACTCCAAAAGCAAGATCGATCATATCAAACTTAAATGATTCTAAACATCTAAACTACATAGAATTATAAAAAAAAAAAAACTTATTCATTGGCTAAAGAAAAGCAAAAATACTCTTTTCTACTACATTTTTCGAGTCTCCTCGTATTTTCAATCTCTTGTTACCATTCTCTTCTATTTGTCTGCCTAGAACAAATATATGGCTAATTTGACACACGCTTAGGTCTAAGAAACAAATATATGGCTTATNAAAAAAAAAAAAAAAAAAAAAAAAAAAAAAAAAAAAAAAAAAAAAAAAAAAAATGCTTCTATTGGCTACACTAACACAAGCATCTATTGTTTGCACTCGAGTTGTATTAGCTACCACTTTTAAAGCAAAACAAATACCATGTCATCACACACAGTATCCCTGTTAACTACATAATGGAGACCTGATTTCAAAGGCTAAATCCAACTATTTTATAAAAACTAAGGTCCAAACCCACGATCGAAGTATCGATTACCTTTTTCCCTTGCCTTATATTAATGAGCTAAACAAAGGATTCTATTGGTTCAATCAGTGGAGGCTCTTGAAATGGTTTGGGGCAACAAGTTCCCAAGTGAGCACATTATGGGAACCACCAAGCATATGTAATAAAGGCTAAGATCTCAAAATACGAATTTAAAATAAATTTAATAGAAATTGGAAAAGTTGGGAAACAAAGACTTCGTCAAAAGTAATTTGCGTGTTTGTTTAGAATTAGTGCATCCCATTTAGATGAATCTACCACTACCAAACTTTATGTCATTTTTTCTAAAGCACCAATTCACGATGCAAGTTTAGGGTCCCATTCTACTAAAGAAAATATTAAATAATAACCCATTGGCATTGTGTAGATCTCAAGATCCCTTTATTTCAATATAATAATTCAGTGTCCTAAATTATGACCTTAGATTCATCACCCATTTACTAAAATTTCTTTGCACTTCACCAGTCAATAATCTTACAGGTTGAATATTCATTCTTAAAAAGAAAAGGAAAAAGAAAAAAAAGTAATTAATGTTAATGTTGCAATGGGTTGGTTGAAGCTTTCATGTTTATTAGAAAATTTACAAGAATATTTATATATATATTCTATAAATATAGTAATTTTTATATTTATTCAAACATATCTTAATTAGTATATGTGTCAAATATTTAAATTTTCAAACATGATTTCTTTGCATAATTTTTCTCAATCTAAAAAATGACTACAAATTTTCCATGCTCATGCTCATAGGTAAGCATCCAATCTTAATCATAATTTAATCATAATTCAACTATGTTACCGGGTAAGTTTAGTATTAAAAAATATCTGTAAACTTTAAAATTGTCTAATAAATCTCTAATTTTTTTTTTCTTTTTGTCTAATTGATCTGAATATTATGATATAAATTCTATATCTTATACAACTTTAACTTTTAAATTTGTATTTGTAAATTTGTAGATTTTAAATAAATGTCAAGTATGACAAGTTTAAAGACTTGACAATCTTTTTTTAGTTTATTTGATACAAAATTTAAAATTTATTAACACTTTCTAAAATAACAAAATAAACACTAACTCATTTACCTACTCCAACTCTCTCGTTTTTATCTTGATAAAAGTTTCTTCTATTTAATTCGAAAGGCAATCCATCATGTCGAGCTATAAGATGAGATTTTGTTGTTGTACTATTAATAAAAACCTTTACGTCAAAAATAGGAAGACTCTTGTTTACACAGTAACACTTTCCTACCCTACTAGTAGACTGTTGCACAAAAGGCTAACCAAAACAACCTTTTTTTTTTAAGCGCGTTTTTCAAATACTTAAGTTTCAAGCTAACAGTAAAAGGTTTCTAAGTTTGAAGTTTTGAACCCCAGGATGGTCATCCAAAACGTGCTAAGCAGAGACTTTTGATTGATGATTCAAAGAATTATTGGTGTGGCCCTCGTTATAAGATCATAAATAGTTGAATGGTAAGAAGACACGTACAGAAAATGATAAGAACACGTCCCTCAAAGTTGCTCAAAGTGATGTCTTTTGATTTGACAGAGTAGAAAAGGACAGAAAGCTAACGAGTGCCAACTGCATGGATGAGATGAGAGATCATATGGGCCATCCAATAACCCTTCCTCTGCGCAACCAAATTAAATGGGTTCTTTTGTATAACAAGGAAAGGATGAGTGTGTTGGCTATTGCGCTTGGAAGTTGCTTCTAATCTTGGGAATTTGGGATTCTTCAGCTTAACTAGATTCCTTAGGATTCCTTTTCCATGTCCCACTTTCTCATACCTTTCTTCATCAACAAAAAATGAACAAGGTTTCCTCTTTTTTAAATAAATTTCACTGTGGGTTAGAACTAAAGGGGTATTTTGATAATTATTCTGGCATGTTCAAATAAGTTTCCTATGACAAACAAGCGATTAGGATTAGGATTAGGAATCTCAATATAAAATAATTCCAATACTCCTAAGTTGAAAGGTTGAAATTTTTTACTTCTACCACATGTACACTAACTCAAGGTCATTATAGAATCACAAGTTTTAGTTTTACTTCTAAGATGAAATCCAATATTTTTTTTAGGTTAAAATATAAGTTTTGTTTTTTAATTTTTAGAGGGGTTTCATAAACTTCAACATTATTTTAACTGGTTTCATAAATTTAAACATTAATAAGATTTAATGAACCTTTCCCTTTGGAGGTTCTTTCCATTTAAAATTGTAATAAGTTTTTTAATTGTATTTTAGTTTTTAAGTTTTCAGTAGAAATAATCCAAAGCTTTAAGACTTATTGATGCTTTTAAAAATAAAAATTTAATAAAATAAAATTAAAAGCTCAGCACACACATCTTCTAAAATTATCTTTTAAGATATACTAAATTTGTAACTAAACTTATTTCTTACATTAATTACTAAATCGTCTCATAAATTAATTAATCGAGGTAAGAATTCTAGATGAGAGCATTTTCAACAACAGCATGGATTTAGTTGTTGCCTTTTGCGGAGGCTTACTATGCGTCAGGAGACCATCATTGGCCTCCAGAAAAGGACAGCAAGAAGATAAATAGAGTGAGGAAAAAAGATAAATACCTCCATGACGGGGGTCCACGAGAGCAGAGTGGGCTTTTCTTATTTCTGGTGTTTCCATGATTCACCAACAATCAACTCCTCGGGAAATGACAAATAAGTCCCCATAAAGGATTAAGTAGATACTTTGCTTTGAAGGAGCAAAGACTACGCCTCCAAGCCAAATGCTGAAATAAGATTGACATATATTAATATGGGAAAGAAAACCCAAAAAGATAAAAGAAGACCAATAAATGATCCATTAGCTTTACGATCCAACCACCCACGACCCAGATACGCCCTCGCAATTAAGTGCAGTGTAAGCCAACAAACAAGCGTTTTAAAACCCATTTCATCTCTCAACCAAACAACAAAACCCTCTTCACAGAATCAAACCTTCAAGAACAATGGCGTGAAGCATCGACAACATCTTGGCGTGCTGGGTACCACTGAAAGCGTCAAATTTCATGAGATAACAAAAGCAATAAATACACAAAAATCAACGTCATTTGTTTGCTCATATATTCTTGTGCTTTGATCAGTGAGCAGTGCAGAAAAGAGCGAGAGAGAGAGAGAGTATTTATCTTTACAGGTTTTGTTCTGTATATGTTTATGAGTAATATCTGCAGAATTCGTCAACCTGGGAAAGTCCGGAGAGCACATCCTAGACGGTATCTTCGGCTGCATCAATGAAATCACAGCAGCCCTCGCGTTCGCCAGGATGAGTGACTCAGCATACAGGGTAGAAACCACATCCCGTCTTGCCCAATGGAGGATCGAAAATCTAGCTTCCTGCACCTACCGCAAATCCGATCCTTTCAAAATCGGCAAGTGGAAATGGTAAATTAATCTTTCTTTGTTCATTAGTTTCGTTTAAAGCTACATTTTTGTGAAATACGGTTAAATAAATAGATACCCACTTATCCTAAGAGAAACTAATTTGTATGTGGTGACGAATGGTGAGGATAAGATCCTAACCATCTCTTCAAAAGAAGAGAAAATGGAAGATAATGACAATAATCTGTTTTCCCCCTTCTAATTGGAGATGTTGCATGTTTTTTTCTCTTCTATCCAAACAGGATAGGGATGTATAGATATCTAATATTTTTGTTTGGATTGAAGGCATTTATCGGTGGAAAAAAACAAGCTTTTATATGTTAAATTATACCCAGAGATATCGAGCGTAACAAGGGCCAATCCCCCGATTGTATCTTTCATCATCCGAGTGGTTTCCTCTGTAGGAGATCGGAAGGCTTTGACTCATCCAGGTAATTTCCTTCTCCTTTCCTGTACATTTTCAAGACAGAGTAGTTAGTTTTCAGATTGAAAACACATTCACCTTCAATTATATCTTCAGGTTCTGATTCATGAATAAAAGTTGAAATACTTCTCCCAAATAAAATTAGACATCCGTAATTATTTGATGGGGAACATGGCTAATCTCTGTTCAGAAATTTGATTTGTTGTTGGACTTTTATTAAAAACTTCTTCTTTTCTTGATGACCTTCAGTTCCTCTAATGACCAATAACGTTACCTCATCTTCCTCTATGCAGAAATTATAGACAAACAGCTCAAAAACAACGACGACTTTATTTGGCCAATTGAAGTTCCATTAACGGGAAAGTTCATTATTGATGTCGAATTCCTTGACTTGAAGACTGCCTCACCCGAGGTAAGCATATAAATATTTGTCCGTTGCTAGTGCATGCATATTTCTTCCAAAGATGATTGTGGAGTTGGCTATAATAACACAGAACCTAAGGATCATAGATAATAACAAGTCAAATGCAGAAGCAGTTGATAAAAGTTATGCCTTAAGATTAAGAAAAAAAAGTTATCAACGCCTGTGTTAAAGAAAGAACGATTGAATACCTATTTCGCTCCTCTTTTAACTCATTGTTGTCAAATTACTAACAGGGTGGGGAACCTTCCTCCATCTGGGCGGATGGATTGACACAACAACGATCGAATTCAAGAGCTCTTATTTCATTGGGTCGAATGTTGAAGGAAAGCATCCACACCGATATCATAATTAATGCATCTGATGGAAGTGTTAGAGCACATCGTGCTATTCTTGCTTCACGATCACCTGTTTTCCACAGCATGTTTTCACATGACCTGAAAGAAAAGGAACTATCTACGATAAACATCTCTGATATGTCTTTTGAAGCTTGTCAGGCACTTCTTAATTATCTGTATGGTAATATCCAACATGAAGAGTTCCTCGTCCATAGACTGGCACTTCTTCATGCAGCTGATAAATATGACATAGATGACCTAAAAGAAGCCTGCCATGATAGTCTGCTAGAAGATATTGATGCCAAAAATGTTCTTGAAAGACTCCAAAATGCATCTCTTTATCAATTGCCAAAACTGAAGACCAGCTGCATGCAGTATCTTGTGAAGTTTGGCAAGATACTCGACATCCGAGATGAATTCAATGTCTTTCTGCAAAATGCAGAAAGGGACCTAATAGCTGAGATCTTCCATGAAATTCTTAATGCTTGGAAAGGTTTCTAGCTTGATGAAGAGGATGATTAATGTTGGTGTGTTTATGGTGTACACATAAGATTGCTACAAGGATTTAGTGTCAGAATTTGTAACCTTGAAAGGTAATTCTTTCTCCAAATTGTTTGTCCTGAAATTAGTCAGGTTTCTCATGATAGATGACGGTGTTATGAATACAAACACAATTGAAAGAAATGTAAATAATTTCATGTTCTGTTTGGAATTTAATTTTTACATAGTTTAGTAGTTTTCCATCACACAAGATCTCACAGTACCCTGATATCCATAATGCACTCGTAACCATCTGCAAAAGAAAATCAACCCGATCGTACAGATGTTTCAGGTTCATTCTCTCAGCAAGATATTGCATTGTATAAACTTCCATAACCATAAAAGATCATAATATTCACAGAGTAATAAATTCTGGAACCAGAGTATGAGCAGCATTTAAGGCTGGCAACGCAATAAGAAAAGCATTCAACATTACACAAACCTTACCAACCTTGAAAACATTGACCAAATCAACCAAAATCTGCTAGCCATTAAAGAAACGATCAAGTAAAGCTCCACAAACTCAAACCATGAAAATCAACTAAAGTCGAACTATAACGACAACCTCACATACTCGCAAACTAATCACCTAATTCAAAACTCAACAAAAGGCAAAAAGCTTCAAGGAAGAATTTCACTACCAAACACAACATTTTCAAACGCATTACAATTCAATAAACCAATACAGAACACAAATAGTACCTCAGCGAAAAGATAAACGCAGCAACTCCATCCACACAGTTGGATCGGCTGTTTACTGGGAAGAATCGCTCTGAACAAGAGTCCATATCCGATCCAACTCTGTGAATCGCTCTGAAAAAGATTTCATCTCCGATCCAACTCCGTGAATCGCTCTGAAGAGTTGAGGAATTGAAAATGCAGAGAAGAAGGAGATCGAAAAGCGAAGGGGGAGAGGACGGAAATGGAAGGCGGGAAGAATGGAGGGAATATTGTAGGAATCTGTTATGTCTATGCTTTGCGTGGCAATTTTAAGCGGACCCGCTCTTGCAATTCATAATTTCTTTTAAATTTTGAAACATTTGAATATTGATTTTTTTTTTTTTTTAAATGTTTATAAATATTTATTTTTATAAATGTAATTATAGATTTTTTTAATATAATATTACAAATTTAGTCTCTGAACTTCGAGATTTATATATATATATTCGGGAACTCTTACTTTAACGTTCAAACAGTTTAAAAAATAATTATTTTATTATATATAAATTTGAATTTTAACAATTTTTTTTATAACATTACAACCTTAATCTTGTATTATTTTCTCACTAANTTTTTTTTTTTTTTTTTTTTTGGTTAGATATAAAAATTGAATTTTGGGTTTAATTTATCTAAAATTTAAAAAAAAAAAATTGAAGGACTAGATAAGCGAACAAAAATATCAAAATTCAAAAATGGAAATTGTAATTTAACCAAATTATTTTTTGAAAATATTTTTACAACTATATTAATTTTTCTTTGAAAAATAATTCATTATTCTTTTATCTCTAATAATGAGATTTTATTGATTTATTACAATGGGTGGGCTTTTAAAATTGTAAAATAAATTACGTGTGTTGTTAGCTCGAGGGTTCCCCACAATTAGTAATGGCATAACCAAAAGAGAGGTAGGAGAAAGAAGGTGTTAGCTCGAGGGTTCCCCACAATTAGTAATGGCATAACTAGAAGAGAGGTAGGGGAAAGAAGGTTACGTACTGGTGCTCAATTCTACTGAATTAGAAGGGCTCGAGGGTTCCCCAAAATTTGTAATGGCATAACCACAAGAGAGGTAGGAGAAAGAAGGTTACACGCTGGTGCTCAATTCTACTAAATTAGAAGGGTTCGAGGGTTCCCCACAATTAGTAATGGCATAACCAGAAGAGAGGTAGGGGAAAGAAGGTTACGCGCTGGTTAGCACAGCGCATCTGTTTCAGGTACAGAGGTGACGAAGGGTGCCAACCCAACCACCCGACCACCCAACCCAATAGGTCAGGGGAGAGTCGATCATAGGTTCGAATCCTACCACCTTTCTTGTAGATCATCCTATGGTTACCGGGGATGATGGGAACAAGAAAGCATAAAGTAGGAAACGAGCCCGACGTGTTTTCAGAAACCAAATCAAATTCTAAAAATTAAAAAGAAAATAAATAAATAAAGTAACTTTAAAATTCTTTCTAAGATGAACTTGCTAAATAAATAAAGTAATTGTTCATTATAACATTATAATGTTTGAGCTTTTGGTTTAACATAACATAAATATTGTTTGAATAGCAAGGAAGCATATGAATGTTTGTGGATTAAATTGATAATTGAAAAATCTAAAACAGATAGATAATCCACAAAGAAATGGATTTCTGTATTCAGATTATTACTCATCCAAAAAGAAACCCAGCAGCCTGTTCTTCATTTCCCTCGAATAGTTTCAGAGCTTGTATTACAGCCTCTCTTTGGAATCCCAATTCTACAAGCTTGGCTACTTTCGCTTCGAATTCCGGACCCTGTAATCACAATATCGAAAAACCTAAGTTTAGAGGTAAAAGTTTTGTTAAATTATAAATTTAGTCTATGAAACTTCGAACATTTTGTCTATTTAGTCCCTTGGTTTAAACACGAGTCCCTGTTGCTAACAATGTGGACTAAATGAATGACATGACTGTCATAAGACAGATATTACTTAATTTAGCCCAACAGAACAAACATGTGACAAGAAAGTAGAGTTATGCATAAAATAAAGTGGCATAAGTCGGGGCGGGGCGAGCAAGTAAGTGTATCTAAACCGTCTTTATGTTATCTAACTAGACTGCTTCTTTCTTTCTAGAACTTGTCTAGTACGTGCCAAATCAATCAGCTATTTTTCGAATAGGTATCTCATGTCATCATTTAGTTAGCTAATGGGACGAGCAAGTAAGTGTATCAGCACCGCCTTATTTTATCTAGCTGGGTCACTTCTTTCTTTCTAGAACTTATCTAGTATGTCCCAAATCAATCAGTTATTTTTCGAATAGGTATCCCATGTCATCATTTAGTTAGCTAATGGGACGAGCAAGTAAGTGTATCAGCACCGCCTTATTTTATCTAGCTGGGTCACTTCTTTCTTTCTAGAACTTATCTAGTATGTCCCAAATCAATCCGTTATTTTTCGAATAGGTATCCCATGTCATCATTTAGTTAGCTAATGGGACGAGCAAGTAAGTGTATCAGCACCGCCTTATTTTATCTAGCTGGGTCACTTCTTTCTTTCTAGAACTTATCTAGTATGTCCCAAATCAATCCGTTATTTTTCGAATAGGTATCCCATGTCATCATTTAGTTAGCTAATGGGACGAGCAAGTAAGTGTATCAGCACCGCCTTATTTTATCTAGCTGGGTCACTTCTTTCTTTCTAGAACTTATCTAGTATGTCCCAAATCAATCCGTTATTTTTCGAATAGGTATCCCATGTCATCATTTAGTTAGCTAATGGGACGAGCAAGTAAGTGTATCAGCACCGCCTTATTTTATCTAGCTGGGCCACTTCTTTCTTTCTAGAACTTATCTAGTATGTCCCAAATCAATTAGCTATTTTTCGAATAGGTATCTCATGTCATCATTTAGTTAGTTAATGGGACGAGCAAGTAAGTGTATCAGTACCGACCTATTTTATCTAGCTGGGCCACTTCTTTCTTTCTAGAACTTGTCTAGTATGTGCCAAATCAATTAGCTATTTTTCGAATAGGTATCTCATGTCATCATTTAGTTAGTTAATGGGACGAGCAAGTAAGTGTATCAGTACCGACCTATTTTATCTAGCTGGGCCACTTCTTTCTTTCTAGAACTTGTCTAGTATGTGCCAAATCAATTAGCTATTTTTCGAATAGGTATCTCATGTCATCATTTAGTTAGTTAATGGGACGAGCAAGTAAGTGTATCAGTACCGACCTATTTTATCTAGCTGGGCCACTTCTTTCTTTCTAGAACTTGTCTAGTACGTCCCAAATCAATCAACTATTTTTCGAATAGGTATTTCATGTCATCATTTAGTTAGCTAATGGGGCAAGCAAGTGTATCCACACTACCTTATTTTATCTAGCTGGACCGCTTCTTTCTCTCTCTCTAGAACTTGTCTAGTATGTCCCAAATCAATAAGCTATTTTTCGAATAGGTATCTCATGTCACCATTTAGTTAGCTAATGGGACGAGCAAGTAAGTGTATCTACACCGTCTTATTTTATCTAACTGGACCGCTTCTTTCTTTCTGGAACTTGTCTAGTACATGGCAAATCAATCAGCTATTTTTCGAATAGGTATCTCATGTCATCATTTAGTTAGCTAATGGGGCGAGCAAGTAAGTGTATCCGCACTGCCTTATTTTTATCTAGCTTGACCACTTCTTTCTTTCTAAAACCTATTTAGTACATGCCAAATCAATCAACTATTTTTCGAATAGGTATCTCATGTTATCGTTTAGTTAGCATAGCTAATGAGTGAAATCATGCATAAAATCACAACTCAAATCTAAAAATATAAGTACACCTTTTTCAGGATTAGGGAATAAACACACAACCATCATAATTTGAAGAATAAATTTGTAATTAGACAAACTTTTATAACAAATTTACCTGAGCCTCTCCCCCAACATGTCCTGCTGTTAAGACAGAAAAAGCAAATAAAAATTAGATGTAAGATTCAGAAATGAACATATCTATGGAGACTAAGAACATACAAAGCCTCACAAGTTTATAAAGTAAAGTAGCAGAGCCATGAACAATAGAAAGTGCAGATGTGGGAGAATAGTGCTTATATTATGATAGAATCTCCTTGGATATCCATAACCACAGAGAGATTTAACATCTTTAGGTTAAGAAACTAACAAAGATATCAAGACATCACATAGTGTAGAGAAGTAAACTGCATTCACCTGTAGGCTGGCCAGCTCTTGCATTTCTGCTGTTATCTGATGGGGATGAAGCCACCTGGAAAACGCAAACGATAAAACGGGCAGTTCAGAAAGACAGACATATGTGAAAATTTATTCATCAAAGACACGTTTGAACTCTTCTACATCGGAACATGTTTGATTTATAATTTAGAGCTTCTTTTTCCTGAAAGTATTATCTCCCACTCCCTTCCAAATATTTCTAATAACTTTTTGTTATAGGAAATATTTATAAAATAATTGTTGTATTGTAATAATATAATCTTTTGAAAATGTTACAAGAATAGTTGTCATGATCATTGGTTGTGGGGTGGCAACCCACAACCTTGTAGCCTAGAATGGAGTTCGTCCTGGGAGAAGACTGGAAAGTGGAAAGTAGGTACACTTTTGGGGTCTAGCAAAACCGACAGGCGCAAGTTCTGATTCTATAAATGTTCTCTTCTCTATGGAACTGGTTTGAAAGAATAAGGATACTTCCAACTTTTTTGGAAGATTTTTGGTACCTTAATAGGCTTAGGCAGAATACCGTCATCCATTCTTACTAAGAAACTGAAAGAAACGGAGAAAACGAAAGAAACAGTGGAAGGGGGAAAGCGAGGAAGAAACATATGTAGAAATAGAAACCATTTCCGAAACGAAGGGGACTAAACAGGAACAAGAGGAATCCACCGAAGAAGATACTTCTCCTTCCCTTTCCTCGGAAGAAAAGGAGGATCCGGACAAAATCGGTGAAATGAAAGAGATTCGAGTGAATGAAAAGGAAAAAACGAAGGATGAATTCCACTTTAGTATCAACAAACTTCTAAATTATATCGAATATCACGTCCAATCAACTCTATAATTATGATTTTTTTTTTCAAATTAATGCCAACTAGGAACCCCTACCTGCATTCTGCACCCTAACCTCTTCTTCTATCATACATGAAATATGCTAACCGGTGAATAGAGAGTTGCAACTCGTGACGACATAAAACCTTTCCCCATCCTCATCATACAGAATCGTACAAGAAACTTGAACATGTCAGTTTGTTATGATCTTTGGAAATCATGATTACTACAGTTTGGAAAGATATCATCCAGAAATCCAGGATTTAAAATTCCTTGAGATGTTAATGAATGTACAGACTGTAAACTTTTTTTTCAAATTTTCTGGAAATGCACATATAAGAAATTTAGTGACAGAATGATGTTTAAGAACTCACTGGCGCTCCAGAGCTAGAGGCTTCCTTGGAGAGCCTTTCCTCATCAAAAAGAGAAGGGGGAAGATCTTTCTCTGTACATGAATTTTAAACACGAGAGGAAACTTCAGTATACTAAAGAATGTGCAGGTGGAGATGAAATTCGCAAATTAGAAATGCCAACCTTGCAAAAATGGTACAGCGACCTCTCCTCCACCAACTCTCAAAACATTCTCCTTCAAATCGATAATACACTGCAAGAAAATGGCTATGCTTTTCAAACAATACGAAGGAATGATATCCGTTCAATAACAATTGCAACCGTGAGTACGTCCAGTACAGCATAGAGTGCTACCTGGTGTTTCCGTAGCATATCCAGACCAAACAGGAAGTCCATATTTGGAGAATCCAGCACCAGAAATGAGCAGGGGTAGAATATATTACCAATCTAAAAAGAGAGACCGGTGAAGATTTTATAGACAGGAGTAAGCAAATTAAATTACTTCGCCAAGCACAAAAAAATTTATTGATGAAAAAAATGATACAAAAGATTATGTAGCTTGGTTTACCAAGTTAAACAACAATGCATTACTGCACATAGGGCCTGCTTCAAACGAGAAAAGAATATACTAGTGTTCCATACCTTGATTGGAGCTACATGGATTTGACCTAAGATCTCTGATTGGCCTACTCCACGAGCAATGCCCTTGTAGCGTTGATCTAAAAGCCTTAACAANCCCCCCCCAAAAAAAAAAAAAAAATCAACCTCAATATTTCAGTCTTATATAATATCTGCAATTGCAAGAAAGATATAGCAGCCATCTAAACAGCATTGGTCCTCATTCACTAGCACCGCCACAGAACTAACGATATCACCAGCAAGCAAATCAACACTGATAGTTTAAAGTAAGGAAGTATATGACCAATCAGATATTATGTTGCAGATACTTTGAATAAGCAGTTGAAATAGGTAAGATCTGAATTGCTTTTGATCGTATGTTAGGTATCTAGAATAGTATTCTAGAGTAGAAATATCAAATGGATGTCATAACACCATACAAGCCACCCACCTAAACTTCATCTCTCAAATTTTTCAATTTAAATTTCAGACACAAAAAGATAAAAGGCCAATATTTTACTTGATAGAATTTGATGAAATGGTGTGAGAAGATCTCATGGTTGAAAAATGTTTAGACCTTGGGGTACTCCTGAGATCGGCTGTGGTATTGGGCTATTAGGTTTTGGAGACTGAAGGTTGGGAGGAGATAGTAATTTACAGAAAATCCAAGCCCGTGAGATCGGTTGGGAGGTCAATTGTGGCCAAAAGGAATCCAATAGAATTGTGTCAAACCTTGGACCGTGTGATTAGCAGTTTTCTCAGAGCCTACACAGCAATCGCCAATGTATCCAAAGATTTTCTCCAACCACGAAGGAAAAGGGACGTTTCTGATTGTAATCCAGCCTCCATAGGTGCTCACCATCTCATCTCTAAAATAGTTTTGGAGTTGTCATCGAATAAATCTTAAGCTAAAGTTTACCAAATAAGGTCCAATTAGTGTGAAGCCATCTCGGCACTATAACAATGGATGAAGGCTTTATTTTCCAGGAAAGGGTCAATGGAGAGGCATTTGACCAAATTTTGTAAGGAGGCTCTGATGTCAATCCATGAATCATGTAAATGGAGACAATGGACAATAATTATCTCCTTCCAAAAGGATGGGTGAAGGGTGCTGGTCGGGTCAGGCAGGAGTAGCTGTTGCGGCTCCCTTTGCTAGAGAATCGAGTTATCGTGGGAGCCACTTATGGTATGACGTTGAGCTTTAGGTAGCTGTTTTTCCTGCTGTGTTGGCTTAGTCATAAACTCTTTGAAGGAGGAGGTCTTCCTCTGGTATGCTTCAACGAGATATTCTGAGATTAGTGAAAAGAAAGAGAACCAGCCTCTTTTTTCTTTGTGCGAGAAAATGATCAGCCGAGTGTTACTTCCATCATTACTAAGCTGATTGATTAATCTCAACGATGCATCCAGGCTGATTTTTAGTTTCTCAATCCAGATGACGTAATCTTAACTGCACTGTTCAGAAAAGAACTTGTAGTGGCAGGGCTCTTCAAGTAAACTTTTGAAGGATGATGCCGACCCGTTTAAAGAAATCCATATGATGGAGAGGGAATGGGAGGATGACTTACTGGACTCCTTTATTTTTGCTGAGCATCATGATAATAAAGGTCAATGCAATGGAAAAGGTCTTACGATCAAGTGTGAGATCCCATTTGGAACAGTTCCAGAGATCAGTGTTACAGGGATGGGTTCAGCCATGGTGAGAAAGCATGATCAGAGGCTTTACGGTTGTTAAGGGCGAAAGGTGAGGCCGGGGAGAAATGCATTAGAGATTTTATAATGCCATGGCTAATGGTTCATCAAAAAAAAAAAATGTTGCAGCCAATTAACTGGCAATAAGTATCAGCTAATTTCCTTCTTGCTACACTATGACACATACTTTGCATTTTTCAAATATAATCAGGTAGCGCATAGAAACAATGATGATGAAAAGCCAATTACTAATGCCAGTATAGAGAGGGGGAAATCAGATATTGCATAGATTCCACATACCCACATTTCTCAGCACAGCTTTTTGATATAATTGTTGATTGAGCTCCGCTATCAACAAATGCCTAAAACAATACCATTAAAGCACTTAACCTTTTTCTTTCCTCAGTTGACGTAAAGAAATAATGTCCATATACCACAAACAGTTGAATTTGTTCTAAAATGATTTTAGTTATTGATCAAAAACCTTTTTCTTTCCTCAGTTGACGTAAAGAAATAATGTCCATATACCACAAACAGTTGAATTTGTTCTAAAATGATTTTAGTTATTGATCAAGGACAATTAATAAAAATAACCAGATGAAATGCAGTGCCTTCTAACATTTTCTAAAATGTAGTGGAAGAGAAATTAAAATGAATGATGCGGGTTAAATCCACTAACCTTTAATGGAACACCATTAACTTCCATGTCAACGTACAACATGACCTGAAGAGTTACACATAAAATGACAAACCATGAAACAAAATATAATACAAGTGGACAATGTTGGTCAATGTTGGTCAATGTAACACTTACCACTCTTGCAAAAGCTTCAGGATTGTGTTCAAGAGCTGCAGCCCAATTTTCATCAATTCCTTTCTGCATAGGTATTGGTAATTTAAAACAGAAATCATTTTTCATATAATGAAAACTGAAGTCGGTTATCAAACATTGTTTAGTGTCAATAACTCTTCCATTTCAACCAGGAGAGAATTATGTCTGTGTTCAGTAAGAGAAACCCAAGACAAGACCCGACAGAGCCCTCTTGGTATCCTAATTTTTTGGTGGAAAAATAATCTTCATACAATCCCAAACCAGTCGTCTCACCATTTGACAACCAATATCAATGTCACAGGGTAACAACTTGTAATTTATGCTGGAATAAAATAGGATGATAAAATATTCTAACCTGACGAATAGCAGCTTCAATCTTCTTTTGGGCCTCAACATCAAAAGGATCTGCATACAGAAGGGCCTAATAGACCAGAATAAGGAGATCAAAATCAGATTATCGATCAATTAGGCTATTAATAAAGAATAATAAATAACCTACTCACCATCTCCTCTTCTTGTTGACGCTGTAATACAGATCTCTGACGATGACGCTCTCTTAAAATCTGTTGTAGATTATTAAGGTTGTTTCCAACAATAGCTTGTGCCAATTCAGGGTCACTCTGTACAGCCCATGTATGATTTGAACAATTACTCACTAGTTGCATAATCGTTATAAAGAAAAATGAAGCTCAATACAGAAACTAGTTAATACATGAAATCAATTGGCCTGCACTAAGTGTACATAGCAATAACGATCCAGCATCTTGCTATCCTCTTTGTTTATGTTTGAGCTATTCAAGGACTGTAAATCAAATGCATAAATAAGAAAGATCATAAAGCTTTCTTGGTTCCTGGTTATGAGCTGTGGAGCTTGAACTCACTAGGTCTGTGTTTATTTAGATAAAATCATTGATTTCAAAGGAGGTGGGTGTATGCATTATTTGAGAATATTAAATCATGTGAGATGGAAGAATTCAAGGCTACGGCCTCTTTCATCATCGGTGATGTATGCATTATGGAAGACCAGAAAGTTCACTACAAAAATATATATATATTATGGTCTGGAAATTATCTTCTGAAGTAAAATCATCTTTAGCACTTCAAAAATGCTGTCTTTTCTGGAATATCAACCTAAGTACATGTACTGAGTCCAAAGGCAGGATAAAACGTTTCATTTGCTCTTTCATCAAAAAGTCTTGGGACTTTTTCATACAAAAGACGTTGAATCAATTGGGATTTTGATGCCACTTGAGAATTATAGTTTGCAATTAGTGGAGGGCATACATTCTAAAGAGATGCAAAAATTTTGTGGGTTAATATGACTCGAGCATTACCTTACGAAATTTGGGCCGAAAGGAATCAAATATTCTAGCAGGAGGGTAGGTTGGAATTAATTAAATACCAAGCGGCTTCTTGTGAGCTAATTCTAGAGACTTCTGTAAGACTGTAATTATTATGTAAGTGCAATCAATTGTAATTGACTTGTTTTCTCGTGATCTTTTAAGTGGAGTTTCTATATCCTTATGGTAACTCTTGAAATTCAATGAAAATTTTGTTTTGTTGCCCCCCCAAAAAAAGGATAAGTTGTGACTTCTATCTGAAAAGCAAATATTTATTGTAATGAAGCAACACGTCTGTTTTTACCTGAAAAAGTTGAGCCATTGTATTTGAATCACGCCTAATGTGTTGCTGAAAGGCTTCAGGGTTCACTGCAGAACCATCTGGGTTGAAGCTCAAGTTATTGGTAGAAGCACTGCAATGTTATTGATATTAGATTTTGAATAAAAAGCATGCAAAGGAGTGCAAAATAATGGGTAATTTGAACAGCACTACTCGTCCCTTGAACAGTAACCAAAAACGGTCACCTCGGTGTATGTCATAAGAAAGAAGAACAAATTACTATAAGTGCTATTGCGATGAGTAGTAATTTGAGTTTCAAGGGCAACGTTCAAAGGAGCTTTATGGTTAAAGCCTTTCTACTGAATGCCGTATTCCAATACAATACTCTACTTTTCTTTTTCTTTTTTTGGATAAAAAGTAATAATTATGTTAACAACTATAGGTTTTTTGTAATCAGCCTTTGTGGTTGGAAGGCCTTACCCTCCCTTTCCTTTTGTAAAAATTGGTGTGTGGCAACTAAACATTATTGGCTTCAAAAGCCAATATATGGTCATTGGCGTCCAAAATCAGTCCTCAAGTGAATAAACAACCAAATGCACCAACCTTTGATATCTTTCATTCTTAGAGCCACAAAAGGTGAAAAATTATGTCCCGAGCATTGACCTAATCTCACAATGATGAAAGAATGTAGGTGTATTTTTAAACCAAACTATCTGACAGACTTTTTTTTTTAGATGAAACATATTTCATTTTGAAAGAAATTTTTTTGGAAGACAATGATGAAAGAAATTTTTGCAAAATAGAAGCCATGAGCCTGGAAAGGAAGTTACAGAATGGACATTCATTAGGCCAAAAGTATGGCAAGACTGTAATCAGAAAAGGGGGGATGACATCAAAACGAAGCCATTAGGAGAACGTTGCTAAGTAAAAACTTATAAGTAGATTTGGTCCCATTTAAGGTTCTTTGATTCCTCTCCAGCCATCTTCACAAGGTAAAGCCAAGGACTTTGCTTCTCATTCTTGAGAGGTTGGTCAATGATAATTTTGGAGATAAAATCTGATGTATTAGCTGGTAGACCAGTGGACAAGCTGAAGCTATGGAGGATGAAGGACACAAAATTTTGAGCTATGGTGCAATGGATGAAGAGGTGTAGTGACTCAGAATCCCTTTTTTTTTTTTAATAACAACTTTCGTGAGAAAATTAGAAAGAATACAAGAACATACAAAAACCCAAGCCCACAAAAGGAAGTACTATTAGAGAAAGGGGCGCCAAATGCAATCTTACCTATAGAAAAATTATAACAGATCTTCAAAATCAAAGCCAAACATCACTAGGAGCCCTTCCAAACCTCTAAATGCTGTATTAGATAGCACAGACCCAACAAGCCATAAGAACTGACCCTCTCACAAAAAGGCAAATGGAGGAGGAACTTTCTGATTATATCACTATTGTCCTTGTGGCGGACTAGCAAGAAGTTGAATATCTGAAAAACCGAATTTCAAACGAATCTCAAGAACTCAGATTTCCAAATAATGTGATCCAAGTCTTCCTTTGGCTTCCGACCGAGAATGCAACAAGATAGGCTAACAGGGCATTTTCCTCAAAACCTATCTGAATTGTTAACTCGTCCGTGTAAAACTTGCCAGGTAAAGAACTTCTTATTCCTTGAAATCTTTATCCTCCAAAGAGCAGAAAAGACAGACATAATAGAGGATCAAACAGCAAAAGAAGGATTTACAAGAGAATTCCTTCAAAGGAATGGGACTCCAAACACGAACATCTCTCCTCCCAAACCTAAATCAAATTCCCCAATCGAAGACAATAGAAAGACAACATTTGTCACTTCCCTATCGAACCAAGAGTGACGAAACCCAAAAGAGAAGGAAACTAAGCTCCCGACCAGACCAAAAAGTCAGACAACAAACAATTTTAAATAAAAAAAGACAAATGATAGATACAGTAAAATGTAGAGGAGAGGTGTATATCCCCCACCCACTGATCTTTAACTCCATCTGACGCCCACTCCAAAGGATGAGGGTCATACTAGATAGCAATAATCCTATGCCAAAGAGAATTAAGCTCAAAGGGGAAACACCAAAGCCATTTAGCTAACAGAGATTTGTTACGAGTCCTTAAATTCTCAATTTCTAACCCCCAAGTTTACAAGCTTCTCAATGACTTCCCACTGAACCAAGTGCGCTCCTTTTCCTTCACCCATTGGAAAGGGCGCATAAGCTTCTCAATAGTCAAAATCTTTGGACCATAGCTTGTGTGTTGATATCACCATGAGCATGCTCCCGTAAGCAATAATTAATTTTCCTTCGACAAGAGTCTTTCAAAATTGCAATGTATAAAGGAGATGATTCTTAGTTCATTAGGAAGCCATTGAGTTGGTTCATTGAGGAGGCATTGAGAGTGAGCCATGGAGTTTTGTTCAATGTGTTCTTTTAGATTGATGATATTATGCCAATGAGGTCTTGTGGATTATATAGTTTTATCGTTATTATTTTGCCAAGAGTCAATGGAGCAAGTCACATACTTCCCTTTAGTAATTCTGCACTATAGAGCTTCATCCTCATGTATGTACTTCCAAATCCATTTTCTAAGGAAGCTATATTTCTGCGTCTGATGTTATCAATGTTGAGGCCACCACTAAGTCTTTTGAACCTCCTCCCAATAACAAGGTGAGCACCACCCTTCAATTAAAGGGTTTGTCCTTATTCCTCTCTATCATCGTGATCGGTATGAGTCAACTCTTTGAGGTATTTCTTAGTTTTCAAAAAAGTGAGAGACAAAAGCAGCCTCCACGATAATGGTTAGGGAGTCCTTAATAGCCTCAAACTTTGACTTTGGGTTGTTTGGGAACCGCTTGTATTTCCATGAAGTGTAGCATACTATATTTTTTATATTTTTGTCAAAGTGTAAGAAAGAGAAGACTGAGATGGTAGGAATCTAGATAAAGGGTGAGAAAAATGTGGTCAATTCTCAAAGATTTCATAGGTCTCATTGGCGACTCAGAGAGAATATGGATATTTGTTTTTAGAGAAAATAATAATAGGGGCCTTCTTTACAATCTATCCCCATATGACCTATTGTAGTATAAAAAAAAGTTTAGTTAAGATCTCAGCAAACAAAATAATTTGGAAATTACTAAAACGCAGATGAATCTAGACTAATCAACTAATCCATCTGACCCATAGGAAATCATTGTTATTCGGGTGCAATTACTAGGCTATGTTTGTTAGAAATCACGACCCTCCACAATGGTATGATATTATCCACTTTGAGCATCATCTCTCATGGTTTTGCTTTTGGTTTTCCCAAAAGGCCTCATACCAATGGAGATGTATTCATTACTTATAAACCCATGATCATATTCAATGCATGGGACTCCCACCCAACGATCCTCAACAATGATATCAAGTATCCTATAAAACTATACCTTCAGATCAAAATAAACGATTCTGCAGTATGAGAAGGAGAGAAACGCACCTAGAAGCACCAGCAGATACCATCATAATCAAATCTTCGTCTTTAACACCCAAGCCACTCAATTTTTCAAAATTTTTCATCTCCTTACCATTGTACAGCAGCTGCTGCCGCTGAAGCGGTACTTGGGTCTGAGAAGCAACAAAGTCACACATACATAGAATGAATGAGCTAACCATTGAAAAAGAGAGCTTCTACTGAACTTAATCTTAGCAAAACGTAGCAAAATCGCCAAAAGGCTAACTCATTCCCCAGTAAAGATCCAAACGTTCAATTCCCAATTTTCCTCAGCTACCGATCACAATAATCAAGACAAAAGACAAATTCTCACCTCAACCTCCAGCAGAGCTTTCACGTTTTCCACCTATTTGGCAGCGAAGAGGAAGAGTGGGTATAATCAGCAAGCAATCCAGGGCAAATAAAAAGTGGATATAATCGAACAAAGAAGATAATGCAGGAATGTGGAGTTGTGCGTTTCTGAATGAACAAGATAAAGAAACTTACAGATTCATTGGGATCAACATCCAAGGAAAGAATCTGTTCGTCGGCTGTCATTACAGTGATTTTCATCTTCTCCTTCTTCTTCTTCTTCTTCTTCTTCTTCTTCTGTAAACTGAATCACCTCGGATTGAGAATCTTCGCGGAGAAATCTGAGTGGGATTTCCGAGCTCGAATTCAACTCCACGAAGAACTTGGAGATTAAGAAAGGTAATTGACTACAGTATTTGGGTTTTCTTTTGCCTTCGCCTTTTCCAATCCCTCAATTCGATGTTTGTTGAAGCCGTTCAAATTCTAAGGATTGGAATGCTTCATCATAAATTTCGTCGCTAAATTAATAAAAATACAATTAACTTACAAAAACAAAAAAAAAAAATTAATATTACCTTTCTAACCCTTTAAAAACATCTAAAAAAAATTAGACATAAAAATAGAATTGGGATCGAAAACATAATCTTCATTAATATTTAAAACGGTTTAAATAAGATACAAATTATCAAATAAAATATATATAACTAACTGTAAATACGATAAAATATACCGCTAATCAAATCATAAATAAAATAAAAATATTAATTGATTACGGATATATAATATATATTTCATAACTAATTATTAAAATATATTCTTCAAATATCATATCTTAATAAAATATTAACCTTATTTAAAAATAATAATAACCTTAAAACTTTTAACTTAATTTTAAAAAAATAAAAAAATAATCTTTCTATGAAAAATAACATTAAAATCTTTTACCTTTAAAATTAAAAATAAAAAATAAAAATTATCATCAATATATGATGAAACCGTGTATCTCGACACCTCATAGATTATCTCCAAATGTTTTACCTTTATAAATAATATTAAAATTTTATAAATAATATTATTAAAATATATTCTTCAAATATCATATCTTAATAAAATATTAACCTTATTTAAAAATAATAATAACCTTAAAACTTTTAACTTAATTTTAAAAAAATAAAAAAATAATCTTTCTATGAAAAATAACATTAAAATCTTTTACCTTTAAAATAAAAAATAAAAAATAAAAATTATCATCAATATATGATGAAACCGTGTATCGACACCTCATAGAGTGTATCGACACCTCATAGATTATCTCCAAATGTTTTACCTTTATAAATAATATTAAAATAATAATACCTCCAAATGCTATAAAATTTTAAAAATAATATTAAAATCTTTTACCTTTATAACAAACAAATCTTATTGTCAATATACGATGAAACTGTGTATCAACACCTCATAGATTATCTCTAATGTTTGAATGTTACTTTTGAAAGTTTGTGAGTATTTTTGAAACGTGGTATGAACGATTAGGATAATTTTATTTTTCTTTTTTAAGTTTAAATGTGTTTTTTAAGCAAACATTTTGAATTTTAAGTGTGTTTTTGAAACATTTTTTAAAATATATTTTTGAATGTTGATAGTTCAATAATATTTTTTAACAAGATATTAATCATATATATATTTTTTTTTTTAGTTCTAAAAATATTTGTTAGACTTTTTTAATTTAAAAATATTATTGAGATTTTTAAAAATTTATGATTTTTTAAACAAAAGTTTAATTCTATTTTTATTAATTACGTATTAAAAAAACATCTCATCAATTTTAAAATCTTTCATTTTTTAAAAATGTTTATAGGTTTTTAAATTATCAATTTGTTTCCAATTAACATATTTGAAAATTTAAAAATTATTTAATTTATCAAATATAAATTTAAATTTCGTTAATTTAAATATATATATTTGAAAAATTCCTCCAATACGAAGAACATTCAAACTATTTCTGTACAGAAATCAAAATCATCACAAATCACACCAAATCCCTACCAGCAATGATCCATTTCCCATCGCCGGTGCGGCCTAGACCGCGAAAAATTCCTCCAATACGAAGAACATTCAAACTATTTCTGTACAGAAATCAAAATCATCACAAATCAACACCAAATCCCTACCAGCACTGATCCGTTTCCCACGCCAGTGCGGCCTAGACCGCGAAAAATTCCTCCAATACGAAGAACATTCAAACTATTTCTGTACAGAAATCAAAATCATCACAAATCAACACCAAATCCCTACCAGCACTGATCCGTTTCCCACGCCAGTGCGGCCTAGACCGCGAAAAATTCCTCCAATACGAAGAACATTCAAACTATTTCTGTACAGAAATCAAAATCATCACAAATCAACACCAAATCCCTACCAGCACTGATCCGTTTCCCACGCCAGTGCGGCCTAGACCGCGAAAAATTCCTCCAATACGAAGAACATTCAAACTATTTCTGTACAGAAATCAAAATCATCACAAATCAACACCAAATCCCTACCAGCACTGATCCGTTTCCCATCGCCGGTGCGGTCTAGACCGCGATCGAAGAAACGGCCGTCTCGTAAAAGAAGCCAAAGCGAGGTCGTATTGAGCCCTAGTTTCCGGATCCGAAAGCGTCTCGTACGCACTGTGAATCTCGAGGAAACTGCATCCATCACCATAATCATCATCATCGTCAAAAGAATCGCACTCCGATCTTCTCGTGGAATCAGGATGGTAAATCTTGGCCAGACTCCGGTAGGCGGTCTTGATCTCGATGGAGGATGCGTTGTTCTTGACGCGGAGAACATCGTAGAAACTGGCTTGCGAACGGCGCGATCCGGTGGCGAGATGGAGAGAAGCCATCGGGAATGCGAAGAGCTTGGTGGCGGACATGGATGGGAATGGGGAATTTGTTAAGGAATGGCGATAATGGCGATTAAAATGGGGGCTTAGCAGCAACAAGATTGATGAAGAAATCGTGAGGCTCTGTCGATTATTTATTTATTATTATTTTCAATTTTGTTTGGGAGATTTTTCCAACGTGTCGTGTAAATTAGAATTAAAGTTTGCTGACGTGGAATGGAGTGGATAGTGTGCTGACGTGGAATTGGAATTTATTTCTTCCTCTAAATTAATACAAATGACTTTGAAGTTTACTTTTAATTCTTTTTAAGTTTTTTAAAAATATTTTGAGTTTCACTAATAAAATAAATATGAGTAATTTAAAAAATTAAAACAACCTCTTAACATTTTTTTAAAAAAATTCAAAAATACTAATTTTTTTTTTTAATTTTTATGGATATTTTTTAAATATAATACTAACGAAAAATATTTTTAATTTTTTAATTTTTTTCTAAGAGAATTAATTATTTTTTTAAAAATTTAAAGATATTTTCTAAATATTATTACAAGTAGATATATTTTTAAACAAAATATTGACCTTCCAAAACTAATAAAAATAATATTTTTTAAATTTTTTTAAAGTTTTAGGAATATTTTTATTAATCTATACTAAAATAAATAAGTAAAATTTTTAAGTCGGTATAAATTTGATTTAAATTTGATTTGTTTTTTAAATTATATGAAAATTATATATATATATATATATATATATATATATATATATATATATAACAAAAATTAAAGAGGGATTATATTTATAACTAAAAACATTTTAAAAAATTAAAAAATAAATAAAAAAGTCTAATTATTTGGAAATTTTAGTGAGGGTGGAAAGTCCCTGTCCACGTGGAACACGTGACGTGTCAGGGCTTCTAGAAGTAAATCCAAATCTACATTTGTTGGAACAAATCAATTGTACTCCAAGTTTGCAAAATGTGGGCCCCACATCCTTCTAGAATCGGGCCCACTATTTCCCCTTTAAAATAAATATTTTAATCCCTTTTTTTTTCTATCTAATTTTAATTTGTCAAAAAAAAAAATTTATAAAGACCTAAAATATTTTTTTTTTATTTTTTTAAAATTACAGAATAAAATTTAAATATTTATTTAATTAGTGTCTAAATATATATTTTTTGTTTAATATTATATATATCTTAATAAAAACTAAACTATGTTTAATTGAATATTAATTCTATAATTTTTTTAAAATTCATACAAATTTAGTAATTCTTCATCTTATCCACTTAGGAAAAAGGTGACATCCCAACAAATTAATGGTTTCCAATTTTTTCTTTTTATTTATAAAATTAAAATGGCAAAAAATATAAAAGGAAATTTAATTAGATAGAGTTTTTTATTTTTTCAAATTAAAATAAAATTCTAAAATATTGAAATTAAAAGATTTAATTAAAAATCCCTTTTTCTCCAAAAACTTTAAAATTAAAAGATTAAAATAGATTCAAACATATATTTTATTAAAAATATTATAATTTTTGTAAACCATCATCGTTAAACAATTTAACCATAGTTAGCAGATAAATACGACACGAACGTCGGACAGAGAATGATAAAAAAATTAGAGTAATTAGAGAATAAAAATATAAATTACAAAATTAATATTTTATTTGATATTTAAAATGCGTGAAATAAAAATTCGATTAATAGATATTATACTTATATGTAAAAAATTTCATGGTTGGATTTGATTAAATTTTGCTATTTACCTAAAAGCCCTTGTCTGATTGGATTCGTGGGCCGGCCCAATCCATCGATTTACTGGGCCGGCCCTTTAGGGAATAATTAATTACTGGGCCGGCCCAATCTTCATAAATTCTCACAATATAAATACTACTTTAATCTCAATTTACAAATATATTTTTTTTAATTAAATATATTCGAGTTTTATTAATGAATTATAAGGGTGTGGAAATCTCTCTCTAACAGACACGTTTTAAACCTACGAGGCTAACAGCGATACGTAACGAGCTAAAACGGACTATATTTGCTAGCGGTGGGCTTTAGTCGTTATAACATCGATACCAACATCAAACACGTTTTAAAACCGTGAGGCTAATAACGATACGTAACGGGCTAAAGCGGATCATATTCGTTAGCGGTGGGCTTTAGATGTTACAACATCGATACCAACTCCAATGCTCTAGACGTAGTCCATATTTTGAGGTTTTTTTAAACAATTAAAATTAATTTAATTTTTTTAGCTACTTTGTTATTTATTAAGTTTTATTTATTATTATTATTATTTAAAAACAAAATTTCACTCACATAATTAGTTCTACCAAACATAATATTTATTTTTTATTTTTAAAAAACTCAATTTTAATTTTGGAAAGTTATTCCAAATTGATTCTTTAAAAAATAAAAATAATAATAATAATTAAGATTGAATAGAGTGGAGAATAATATTTTTTTAAAAATAAGAAAAATTAATTTTATTTTAAAAGTTAACTTTTTTATTATAAAGTTATTCTAAACCCGATTCTATCGAGAATAATATATTTTCTGAAAGAGATTAATGAATCAATAACATCTGAGAGTAACGCTTTCGGACGAACACGTTTTATTTCAATTACCAACCATTTTATCATATAACTTAATTTAATTATCTTCGAATAAACTATTTTAATATAATTGTATAAACTTTTAGCGGTAAATAATTAGTTTAATAATTAAATGGTCAAACCTTTATTTATGATTTTAAGGTTTGATTTTGCACGGGCTTAGATTTTTTTTTTTCTCAACCAGGCATCTCGCTTGACCCCGAGTATTCCATTCGTATACAACAACCTTAATCGCACAAGTCTTAGATCATTAAGTCAGCTATCAGTACCTGATTGAGTCTTGACCCCGATCAAATTTTGGACCAATTTACCCTTTATACTACCTAAAAACGAGATTATATAATTGTATCGTTCGTGTATCTTATGTCAAGAAGGTGCACCGTCTTTTTCGGTGGCTCGATCATAGAACCTTCATGGTTAAGCGTGCTTTAGTTCTTAGAAATTTTCGTTACTTTTAAATAATTTTTTAATTAATTTTGTGTCGAATGTTATTGATCTACTCGATATTTTTTAAAATTCACGAAGTTAGAAAATAAAATGTAAAGTTTAGAGTTTTATTAGACATGAATTCAAATTTATATTTATTAAATGATTTTGATTTAATTTCTTTTAATATATCATAAAACTATTACACATAGTGATTAACATTTTTAATAATTATAATAATTATTTAAACCCCATAATTTTAAACATTTTATTAAGGGTTTCTACCGGTTCGGTTGAGAGTTTTTTTTACGACCAACCGAAAATTTTGAGTTGGTTGGGTTGGTGACATGAGTAACTCGAATAGAGTTCACAACCGAATCGAACCAAACCAAACCCTCTATTTTCGAGTCGGGTTCGATTATTAGGTTATTTTTATTATTATTAATATTTAAAAAATCATATTTATCTACCATACATGTTACATTAATAACTAAAATTTCATAAAATTTTGAGTTGGTTGGGTTGGTGACATGAGTAACCCGAATAGTGTTCACAACCGAACCGAACCGAACCCTCTATTTTTGAGTCGGGTTCGATTGTCGGGTTATTTTTATTATTATTAATATTTAAAAAATCATACTATCTACGATACATGTTACATTAATAACTAAAATCTCATCAAATTTTGAGTTAGTTGGGTTGGTGACATGAGTAACCCGAATAGAGTTCACAACCCAACCGAACCTAACCCTCTATTTTCAACCCGTGACATGAGTAACCCGAATAGAGTTCACAACCCAACCGAACCTAACCCTCTATTTTCAACCCGTGACATGAGTAACCCGAATAGAGTTCACAACCCAACCGAACCTAACCCTCTATTTTCAACCCGTGACATGAGTAACCCGAATAGAGTTCACAACCCAACCGAACCTAACCCTCTATTTTCAACCCGTGACATGAGTAACCCGAATAGAGTTCACAACCCAACCGAACCTAACCCTCTATTTTCAACCCGTGACATGAGTAACCCGAATAGAGTTCACAACCCAACCGAACCTAACCCTCTATTTTCAAGTCGGGTTGGATTGTTGGGTTATTTTTATTATTATTAATATTTAAAAGATCATACTTATCTACAATATTACGTTAATAACTAAAATCTCATAAAATTCAAATATCAAACATTCATAAGTCGCAACATTATCACTAACATTAGTTACAAACGTCAAATATTCTTAATATTTATAATAATCTTAAAAGTAAGGCAGAATTTGATTGTAACCCTATTTTCGGGTCCCGAAAAAAAAAAAAAACTCAAGAACTAACTTAAAGTTTCAAATTTTCCAAAAATCGACCCAATTCAAACCGAAAAAAATCTAGCCCAGTCGAATATTTATGGTTTAAGTTTAATAGTCCGATTTGGTCGGGTTCTCAAAGCATATAAACACCTTGACATCGTACTATAGAATAAACCTACTTTTTTTCAAATTATTTATTCTTATATTCTTTAAACCTATCGTTATTAAGTTTGAAATTTTAATAGATCCTCTTTAAAATTGACATAACTTTTAAAGAATTTTTTTTGATAATTTTATTTATTTATTTTTTTTAAATCATGATTGTTCGTATTTCGTGGATAATATCATTTCTCGAATATTTGTAACTCATAAGTTTCGAGCACGTGGCTATAAATCACGACCCGACAAACCGCTAAAAAAAGAATTTTTTCTATTTAATATAGAAAATGTAGTAAAACATTTAATTGAGTCTAAATCTTCTACCTACTTTTTTTTTAATTTTATTTTTTAAAATTTCTTTAATTTTTTTTTTAATTTTAAATATTAAAATATTTATTTTGAGCCTACTATTTATTTTAATTTAGAATAAAAATGATGGATAATTTATTTTATTGCATTAAAAATAAAGGAATAAAGTGGACACAAAATAAAAATTTATAACTAAAATTTAAATTTCAAATATAAATAACTTTTCTTCTCGATAACGAGACACTCCATGTGTACAAAGTGTACACGAATAGGTTGGGAGAAATATTTTGAACCAATTCAAAATTTTGAGTCGGTCGAATTGGTGACTCAAGTAACTCGAGTAAAGTTCACAACCCAACCAAATCTTATATTTTTCGAATAGGTTGGGTTGATGACCAGAGTAACTTAAATAGAATTTGCAGCCAACCCGACCCAACCCAACCCTCTAGTTTCAAGTCAATTGGGTTGATGTCTTGAACAACTTAAATAGAATTCACAACTCATCCCAACCCAACCCCTCTATTTTTTAGTTTGTTAGGTTGGGCCGATGACTCGAACAACTTAAATAGAATTCACAATCCAACCCAACCCAACCCAACCCTCTATTTTTTAGTTTGTTGGGTTGGGTCGATGTCTCGAACAATTTAAATAGAATTCACAGTCCAACCCAACCCAACTCTCTATTTTTTAAGTTTGTTCGGGTTGGGTTGAGGTCTGGAACAACTTAAATAAAATTCCAAACCCATCCCAACCTTCTATTTTTGAATTAATTTTGTAATTTTTTAAATAATTTCAATAATACTGTTAAAAATAATTTCAATTAATTTTTGAAATCAGTTTAAAATATTTTTCAAAGTTTTGAAATTAACGTTAACAATATTATTGAAATTATAAAAAATAACTTTTTTTATTATTAAATTAGTATTTAAAGATTAAAAAATATATATTTTTATATTATTTAACCACGTGAAAACTAATTAAAAAACATTATTTTCTGAAAAAAAAAAAAAAAACATTATTTTATATTTGATCTTTTACGAGGAGACGGACGGTTGTGATTCATCCGATTTCTACAGCTACTCATATGAATGACAACTCCCTTCAAGAACATGCCCCTGTTCCAATTCTTCATTTTCTTCTTCTTCTTGTTCTTCAATGGATTTCCTTAATTTCTGCTATAAATACCCCATTTCCATGGCGTCTTCCATCAACCCTTTTCCCCATTTCTTCATTCCTCTCTGTTTTTCCCGCTTTCCCGCGGTGGTTCTTGTTCTTCCGGTGGTGGGTTTTCGCCGGATTTTCCTCCGGTGTAGGCTGAGAAGAACAGCATGACGGTTGGTGCTGGAATCACTTTGTCCAATGGGGATTTCACGGTGTTGGGAAATCCTGTCTTGTCTGATGTTCATACTAATATCACTGTCTCGCCGGCGCCTGGCGGCGGCGTGATGAACGGCGCCTTCATCGGAGTGAAATCTGATCAGACTGGTTGCCGGAGAGTTTTCCCTGTTGGGAAACTGATGTATGTTTGTTCTTTTTGTTCTTGCAATTGATTTTAGGTTAAATTAGAATCTGGGAATGTGAAATTTTGTGTTGGATTTGCAGTGGGTTGAGATTCATGTGTGGTTTTCGATTCAAATTGTGGTGGATGACTCAAAGAATGGGGAATTCCGGCAAGGAAATTCCGGTCGAGACTCAGTTTCTGGTGGTTGAAGTATGTAACGGCTCTAATGTCGCCGGAAATAAAGAGGAGGGAGCCGCCGTGTACACTGTGTTTCTTCCTATACTTGAAGGCGATTTCAGAGCTGTTCTTCAGGGAAATGAGAATAATGAGCTCGAAATCTGCTTGGAAAGTGGTAAGACGTTTCTACTAGGGAGAGGTTTCCACACATTTATAAAAAATGTTTGGTTCTACTCCCCAACCGACGTGGGATCTCACAATCCACCCTCTTTCGTGGTCCAGCGTCCTTGCTGACACTCGTTCCCTTCTTCAATCGATCTGGGATCCCTCAATCCACCCTCTTGAAGCCCAACGTCCTTGTTGGCACCACCGCTTCGTGTTCACCCCTTGGGGCCCAACTTCCTCGCTGGCACTAGTTCCCTTCTTCAATCGATGTGGGTCCTCTTGGTCTACCCCCTCGAAACTTAGCGTCCTTGCTGACACGTGACCTCGTGTTCACCTCCTTTGGGGCTCAGGGTCTTTGCTGGCACACCGCTTTGTGTCCATCCCTTTCGGGGTCCAGCGTCCTTGCTGTCGCACCACTTTGTGTCCATCCCCTTCGGGGCCAGCGTCCTTGCTGACATGCCGCCTCGTATCCACCCCTTTCTGGGCCCAGTGTCTTTGCTGGCACACCGCTTTGTGTCTACCCCTTTTTGGGGTCAACGTCCTTGCTATCGCACCGCTTTGTGTCCACCCCTTTCGGGGCCCAACGTCCTTGCTGTTGCACCGCTTTGTGTCCACCCCCTTCAGGACCAGCGTCTTTGCTTATACACTACTTTGTGTCTACCCCTTCGGGGCCTAGTGTCCTTGCTGGCACACCGCTTTGTGTCCACCCCTTTCGGGGCTCAGCGTTTTTGCTGTCGCACCGCTTTGTGTCCACCCCCTTCAGGGCCAACGTACTCGCTGATGACATGCCGCCTCGTGTTCACCCCCTTCTGGGCCTAGTGTCTTTACTGGCACACCGCTTTGTGTCCACCCCTTTTTGGGACCAGTGTCCTTGCTATCGGACTGCTTTGTGTCCACCCCTTCAAGGCCCAACATCCTTGCTGATACACTGCTTTGTGTCCACCCTCTTCCGGGCCAACGTCCTTACTAGCACACCGCCTCGTGTCTATCCCATTCGGGACTCAGCCTTTTCGCTGGCACATCGCCTGGTGTCTAGCTCTGATACCATTTATAACAGCCCAATCCAAACCCACTACTTTGGACTTTCCATTTTCAGACTTCTCAACGTTTCTAAAACAAGCCGTGAGCATAAACGGTTACAAATTCAAAATCAACACTAAAAACTTAAAAGAACCCATGATCTTTCAAGAACAAGAACATCAAAATCTATATGCACATGAGCATTGAACTGGATAAGATCTTATGATTGTTCTAACTGTTCTTCTAATGGCACCTGAATCTTTGGTTGGTTGCAGGAGATCCTGCTGTAGATGGGTTCGAGGGTAGCCATTTAGTCTTTGTGGCTGCTGGATCAGACCCATTTGATACCATTACATATGCAGTGAAGTAAGCTTTTGATACTCATTTTCATGTTCAATTCTGGATCATATCCATTTGAAACCATTACAATCATCATTATATAGGTCTGTTGAGAATCATTTGCAAACCTTTGCTCATCGTGAGCGGAAGAAGGTATTTCCTTCGTCCCGTAGAACACGTTTCCTCGATTCGAGCTCTCGATCGCTTACAATCAGTATTGTTTAGCTAGTGTATGTTTGATGGTTGGCAGGTGCCTGATATTTTGAACTGGTTCGGCTGGTGCACATGGAACGCTTTCTACACCGAGGTCGACTCGGACGGGGTGAAGCACGGACTCGAGAGGTAGTTTTTGACACGACCCGACATATTCCTCAGCTGAGCTGAAGTTTACTGACACTGAATTTTGCAGCTTAGAGAAAGGGGGAATTCCTCCCAAGTTTGTGATTATTGATGATGGATGGCAAACAGTTAGAAAGGAGGCTACTAGCACTGATTGCAAAGATGATAACCCGACTATGTACGTCGTTTATGTTGAATGATGTTCGGTTTTCTTCGTTAATCGACCGTCGGTCGGGCTAACTCGATTGTATATTCAGCTTTGAAGACAGGTTAACGAACATAAAAGAGAATTACAAGTTTCAGAAAGATGGTAAAAAGGGCGAGCGAGTCGAGAATCCCGAGCTCGGTCTCCAGCATATCGT
Source organism: Cucurbita pepo subsp. pepo (assembly GCF_002806865.2). Taxonomy (NCBI): domain Eukaryota; kingdom Viridiplantae; phylum Streptophyta; class Magnoliopsida; order Cucurbitales; family Cucurbitaceae; genus Cucurbita; species Cucurbita pepo. Next base: position 5,469,368 of record NC_036643.1, read on the forward strand.
GTCGTACTTGAAAGAGAAGCACGCAACGAAGTATGTCTATGTTTGGCATGCCATGGCAGGCTACTGGGGTGGTGTGAGTTCTGGAGTTAAAGAGATGGAACGATACGAGCCTGAGCTTGCATATCCCGTTGCGTCTCCTGGGGTCGAGTCGAGCGAGCCGTGTGATGCTTTGAATAGCATCACGAAAACTGGACTTGGTCTTGTGAATCCTGAAAAAGTTTTTGATTTCTACAATGAACAACACTCTTATCTTGCATCTGCTGGTGTCGACGGAGTTAAAGTCGATGCTCAAAGCATTCTCGAGACACTCGGGGCAGGCCACGGTGGAAGAGTTAAACTGACTAGAAAGTATCACCAGGCGCTCGAGGCATCGGTTTCCCGAAACTTTCGTGATAACGGGATCATTTCGAGCATGAGTCACAATACCGACGGTTTATACAGGTGATCTTTGTTTTCCATGTTTGATAATCATGTATGCTCAATGGTTTGATGTTTATGATTTCCTCAGTTCGAAGCGGAACGCTGTTATCCGAACGTCGGACGATTTCTGGCCGAAAGATCCGGCAACTCACACGACCCACATAGCAGCAGTTGCTTACAATTCCCTATTTCTTGGAGAGTTTATGCAGCCAGATTGGGATATGTTCCATGTAAGAACAAGTTATCATTCGAGTGTCGGTTTTTTCGTTTACTCGATGACATGTTAGAGTCTAACTCGACAACGTTCTTGATTTCAGAGTGTTCATCCTATGGCGGACTATCACGGAGCAGCCCGTGCCGTGGGAGGCTGTGCTATATATGTCAGGTATGATTTCTCAAAACCGTCTTATGACTTCCAACGACAAATTCAGAGAGCTAAGCTCGGTCACAATGATTGTACAGCGACAAGCCGGGTCAACACGACTTCGATCTTTTGAAGAAGCTCGTGCTCCCTGATGGCTCTGTTCTGAGAGCTAAGCTCCCCGGACGACCGACGAAGGATTGCCTATTTACGGATCCTGCTCGAGATGGAAAAAGGTTCGTCTAAGTTTACATTCGACGCGTCGATATAAGCAGGATTGTACTCTAAACCATTTCTAACTTTACAGTCTATTGAAGATTTGGAATTTGAATGATCATTCCGGAGTTCTTGGAGTGTTTAATTGCCAAGGAGCGGGATGGTGCAAGTACGAAAAGAAGAATCTCATTCATGACGAAAATCCCGACACAATCACGGGGGTTATTCGAGCAAAAGATGTTAGTTATCTATCAAAGATTGCAGGCGATTCTTCGACCGAGGATGCCGTGATGTTCTCCCATCTTCGAGGAGAAGTTGTCTACCTACCACGGGATGCATCGATGCCGATAACCTTGAAACCTCGGGAATACGATGTCTTTACCGTTGTTCCCGTCAAGGAACTGGCCAATGGTGTCAAGTTTGCTCCTATAGGTTTAATCAAGATGTTCAACTCGGGCGGAGCTGTGAAAGAATTGAACCATCGACTTGGAAGTTCGAATGTATCATTGAAAGTACGCGGTTCCGGGCCATTCGGGGCGTATTCCTCGAGCAAACCAAAGCGGGTGGCGGTCGACTCGGAGGACGTAGAGTTCATATTTGATGAGGGGACTGGTCTGATCACTGTTGACTTGAGGGTGCCAGAGAAAGAGTTGTATCTTTGGGACATTGGCATGGAACTATGAGAACAGATTTCATGAGGATCTGTTTTTATTTTCTTTTTCTTTTGTAAATGGGAATAACCTAAGTTTACCTCTAGCAGATATTATCCGTCACTTTTAGCTTGAGTTATAAACGTTTACACGTGCTATTTGAGTCACTGAGATGAGTTATGAAATATGGAGTCACTTTTAGCTTGAGTTATAAACGTTTACACGTGCTATTTGAGTCACTGAGTTGAGTTATGAAGTATGGAGTTAATAAGTCGGTGTAACAGCCTAAGTCCACTGCTAGCAGATATTGTCCGCTTTTGTCTGTTACATATCAACATCAGCCTCACGGTTTTAAAACGTGTCTGTTAGGGAGAGGTTTATATGCCCGTATAAGGAATACGTCGTTCCCCTCTCCAACCGATGTGAGATCTCGGTTGGATCCCACAATCCACTCCCCTTGGAGGCTCAACATCTTCGCTGGCACACCGCTTAGTGTCCGACTTTAATACCATTTGTAACAGCTCAAACTCCCGCTAGTAGATATTGTCCGACGTCCGCTTTTGCCTGTTACATATTCACGTCAGCCTCACGGTTTTAAAACGTGTCTATTAGGAAGAGGTTTCCATGCCCGTATAAGGAACGCGTTGTTCCCCTCCCCAACCAATTTGGGATCTCGGTTGGATCTCACAATTCACTCCCCCTTGGAGGCTCAACATCTTCACTGGCACACCGCCCAGTGTCTGGCTCTGATACCATTTGTAATAATCCAAACCCCCGCTAGCAGATACTGTCTGGTGTCCGCTTTTGCCTGTTACATATCAACGTCAGCCTCACGATTTTAAAACGTGTCTGTTAGGAAAAGTTTTCCATGTCCATATAAGGAATGCCTCGTTCACCTCTCCAACCGATGTGGGATCTCAGTTGGATCTCACAATCCACTCCCCTTGGAGACCCAACATCTTCGTTGGCACACCGCCCAGTATCTGGCTTTGACGTCATTTGTAACAGCCCAAACCATCGTTAGCAGATATTGTTCGGCGTCCGCTTTTGTCTGTTACATATCAATGTCAACCTCACGGTTGTTAAACGTGTCTGTTAGGGAGAGTTTTCCATGCCCGTATAAGGAATGTGTCGTTCCTCTCTCCAACCCATGTGGGATCTCGGTTGGATCTCACAATCCACTCCCCTCGGAAGCTCAACATCTTCACTGGCACACCGCCCAGTATCTGGCTCTTATACCATTTGTAATAACCTAAGTCCACCAGTAACACATGTTGTCTACTTTGGCTTGTTATGTATCCCCATAAGCTTCACGGTTTTAAAGCACGTCTGTTAGGGAGAGTTTTCCATGCCCGTATAAGGAATGGGTCGTTCCTCTCTCCAACCGATGTGGGATCTCAGTTGGATCTCACAATCCACTCCCCTTGGAGGCTCAACATCTTCACTGGCACACCGCCCAGTGTCTGCCTCTGATACCATTTGTAATCACCTAAACCCACCAGTAACACACGTTGTCTACTTTGGCTTGTTACGTATCCCCGTCAGCTTCACGGTTTTAATACGCGTCTATTAGGGAGAAGTTTTCATGTCCATATAAGGAACACGTTGTTCCCCTCTCCAACCGATGTGGGATCTCGATTGGATCTCACAATCCACTCCCCTTGGAGGCTTAACATCTTCACTGGCATATCACCAAGTGTCTGGCTCTGATACCATTTGTAACAACCTAAACCCACCACTAACACATGTTGTCTACTTTGGCTTGTTACGTATCCCCGTCAGCTTCACGGTTTTAATACGCGTCTATTAGGGAGAAGTTTTCATGCCTATATAAGGAACACGTTATTCCCCTCTCCAACCGATGTGGGATCTCGATTGGATCTCACAATCCACTCCCCTTGGAGGCTTACATCTTCACTGGCATATCACCAAGTGTCTGGCTCTGATACCATTTGTAACAACCTAAACCCACCACTAACACACGTTGTCTACTTTGGCTTGTTACGTATCCCCGTCAGCTTCACGGTTTTAATACGCGTCTATTAGGGAGAAGTTTTCATGCCTATATAAGGAACACGTTATTCCCCTCTCCAACCGATGTGGGATCTCGATTGGATCTCACAATCCACTCCCCTTGGAGGCTTACATCTTCACTGGCATATCACCCAGTGTCTGGCTCTGATACCATTTGTAACAACCTAAACCCACCACTAACACATGTTGTCTGCTTCGGCTTGTTACGTATACCCGTCAGCTTCACGGTTTTAAAGCGTGCCTATTAGGGAGAGCTTTCCACACCTTTTAATGAATATTTCGTTCCCCTCTCCAACCAATGTGAAATCTCACACTTTTCTATAAGACGTCTTACCCATTAAATAAACAGACCTTCTTATTGTTCTAATGTTAAAAACGGCACAAAACAACAACAATTTTGAATTTGATCGAACATGTTAAAGTAGATTATTGATAGAAACAAAGATAAATATGGAACCTTTTACTAACCGAGTCAAATTAGACAACACGACACCATATTCCATTTAGCATCTGATCTCGTCGAGGTCAGTTGTCATCCTTATCGTCCCCTTTACTCTTACAAGTAGCCCATATTCCTCCCACTTGGCACCATGTAAAGTGTTCCTTTTTGTTTGATAGGGACTACCATCCATTTGGAAGAACACTTAACCTAGAGATAGAGAATGGAGTGGGACTCACTCTCCAATACCAATGGTGAAGAACAATGCACAAAAAGAACCCTAATTTTGTTGGGTCCATTTATTTCCCGAGAATTGTTGGGATGAAGTCCTATATCGACTAATTTAGGGAATGATCATGGATTTAGGCTTTTTGGGGAAGCCGAAAGCAAAATCACGAGAGCTTATGCTCAAAATAGACAATATCATACCATTACAGAGACCTGTAATTCCTAACGACAGAATGAAGAAGTGAATAGATTTTTTTCGTTAGTCGTTAGCTAAACGGATTCGTATTATAACTAAAAAAGATGACGTGGCATCAATTGATGATAATCGAGAATTTTCACTCCTATCTTTTGAATAATCGAGAATTTTCACTTTTCACTTCCTATCTTTTGATTTTTTTTTTTCTTTCAAAAACAATCCAATCTTGTGAAGTTGGATCTTATCTTTTATTCAAATATTTTCTACTTCCCGATATTTATTTCAAATAAATTAATCATTAAAATTGGTTCGACAAATAATTTTAATATTTTGAAATAAATGAAATGAGTATAAGCAGCGTGTCGAATAAATTTAGATTTTGCATGAGTCATGTTTGGTTGGCGAAGATAGACCCTCGCCTAAGGTTGATGAGTCCATAAAGTCGGGCAAAAAATGTGACAATAATTTCATTTATTTGGTTTTTAAAAATAAATTATTTTTATCCATTCTAAATAAATATTTGAATTTGTAGTTTTTTTTTTAATTTTTAAAAAAACTATAAAATTTGTATTTGATTTTGAAAACTAGGGAAGTATGGTTTCAATGTTTAATTAAAAAAACAAATTAAATAGTTATGATGTCATAAATTTTATTATTTTTTTTAATTTAACTGTGAATTTAAATATTTTAAGATGAAAACTATGGTTTTAAAAAAAGAAACAGACAAAAAAAAGGTTTAATTAAAAAAACAAGTTAAATAGTTATGATGTCATAAATTTTATTATTTTTTTAATTTAACTGTGAATTTAAATATTTTAAGATGAAAACTATGGTTTAAAAAAAAGAAACAGACAAAAAAAAAGGTTTAATTAAAAAAACAAGTTAAATACTTATGATGTCATAAATTTTATTTTATTTTTAATTTAACTATAAATTTAAATATTTTGAGATGAAAAATATGGTAAAAAAAAAAAAAGAAACAGACATAAAAAAAAAGTTTAATTAAAAAAACAAGTTAAATAGTTATGATGTCATAATTTTTTTTTTAATTTAACTGTAATTTAAATATTTTGAGATGAAAAATATGGTTTAAAAAAAAAAGAAACAGACAAAAAAAAGTTTAATTAAAAAAACAAATTAAATAGTTATGATGTCATAAATTTTATTATTTTTAATTTAACTGTAATTTAAATATTTTGAGATGAAAAATATGGTTTAAAAAAAAGAAACAGACAAAAAAAAGTTTAATTAAAAAAAACAAATTAAATAGTTATGATGTCATAATTTTTTTTATTGAACTGTAATTTAAATGTTTTAAGATGAAAAATATGGTTTTAAAAAAAGAAACAGACAAAAAAAAGTTCAATTAAAATAGTTATTATGTCATAATTTTTTTTTAAATTTAACTGTGAATTTAAATATTTTAAGATGAAAACTATGGTTTTAAAAAAAGAAACAGACAAAAAAAAGGTTTAATTAAAAAAACAAGTTAAATAGTTATGATGTCATAAATTTTATTATTTTTTTAATTTAACTGTGAATTTAAATATTTTAAGATGAAAACTATGGTTTAAAAAAAAGAAACAGACAAAAAAAAGTTTAATTAAAAAAAACAAATTAAATAGTTATGATGTCATAATTTTTTTTATTGAACTGTAATTTAAATGTTTTAAGATGAAAAATATGGTTTTAAAAAAAGAAACAGACAAAAAAAAGTTCAATTAAAATAGTTATTATGTCATAATTTTTTTTTAAATTTAACTGTGAATTTAAATATTTTAAGATGAAAAATATGGTTTAAAAAAAAAAGGAAACAGACAAAAAAAAAGTTTAATTAAAAAAACAAATTAAATAGTTATGATGTCGTAAATTCTATTATTATTTTTAATTTAACTGTGAATTTAAATATTTTGAGATGAAAAATATGGTTTAAAAAAAAAAGAAACAGACAAAAAAAAGTTAATTAAAAAAATAAATTAAAATAGTTATGATGTCATAAATTTTATTTTATTTTAATTTAACTGTAATTTAAATATTTTAAGATGAAAAATATGGTTTAAAAAAAGAAACAGACAAAAAAAAAAGTTAATTAAATAGTTATGATGTCATAAATTTTATTTTTTTTTTAATTTAACGAATTTAAATATTTTAAGATGAAAAATATTGTTAAAAAAAAAGAAAACGACAAGAAAAAGAAAAATTAAAGTTGGAAAATTGGATTAAAAAAAAGTTGTTACAAAAGAAGGAGTGGGCCATCTGTAGGGCCCATCACATGGGGACCCGCAATAGAAACCCTAATGATCTCACTAAATCTTCATCATCATCTTCTTCCTTCTTCTTCCACCAACACAGTGTTTGAGTTGCAGTTCATTGGAATCTTCCACCAATTTCAGAATCGGTGCCTTCCATTTTCGACGTAGATAATCTCTGAGCCTTTCCTTCTTGTTTAGAATCTCTTGCTCTGTAACGCTATAGACGTTTCTGTTGTGCTCTCGGAGTAGGGCTGGGAGATGGGTTACTCTTTGATTCCGTCTCAATCTCTCACTGCCAACTCCATTTTGTGTCGATCCTCGTCCATTCGTTCTTCTTCCGGTGCGTGTTTGTCCAATCTCAGCTACGCCAGGTGTTTTTCTTACTCCAGCAAATTTGGATCAACTTCGCTCGAGTTTCAGCCATGTGCGGATCGGTTTTCTCCGTTTGGGAAGTTGTATAGGCGAAGCGGTTTGGTTCGATGCGAGAAAAATGGCGAGAAGACGATTAAAGAGAGTAAAGGAGGGAAAATTGGGAAGAGAACTGATTTGAAGAAGATTATGATTCTTGGTGCAGGTCCCATTGTGATTGGGCAGGCTTGTGAGTTTGATTATTCTGGTACTCAAGCTTGTAAGGCGTTGAAAGAAGAGGGATATGAAGTTATTTTGATTAATTCGAATCCGGCTACGATCATGACAGACCCGGACTTGGCTGATAGAACTTATGTTACTCCGATGACACCAGAGCTTGTTGAGAAAGTGCTTGAGAAGGAGCGGCCTGATGCTCTGTTGCCGACTATGGGCGGGCAGACTGCGTTAAACTTGGCGGTTGCTTTAGCTGAGAGTGGTGCGCTTGAAAAATATGGGATTGAGTTGATTGGAGCGAAGCTTGATGCAATTAAGAAAGCTGAAGATAGGGATTTGTTTAAACAGGCTATGAAGAACATTGGGGTTAAGACACCTCCTTCAGGGATTGCGACTACGCTTGAGGAATGTGTTGAAATTGCTCATGAGATTGGAGAGTTTCCTTTGATCATTAGACCAGCTTTTACATTGGGAGGAACTGGAGGTGGGATTGCTTACAATAGGGAGGAATTTGAGTCTATTTGTAAGGCGGGTTTAGCGGCGAGCCTGACGTCGCAGGTTCTGGTGGAGAAATCATTGCTGGGTTGGAAGGAGTATGAGCTTGAGGTCATGAGAGATCTTGCTGATAACGTGGTGATCATTTGCTCCATTGAGAATATTGATCCTATGGGGGTTCATACTGGGGATTCCATAACTGTGGCACCTGCTCAAACTTTGACTGATAAGGAGTATCAACGGCTGAGGGATTATTCCATTGCTATCATTAGGGAAATTGGCGTTGAATGTGGTGGTTCAAACGTGCAATTTGCTGTCAATCCAGCTGATGGTGAGGTGATGGTGATTGAAATGAACCCGAGAGTTTCAAGGTCCTCTGCTCTGGCTTCCAAGGCTACAGGCTTTCCAATAGCAAAGATGGCTGCTAAATTGTCAGTTGGGTATTCATTGGATCAGATTCCGAATGACATAACAAAGAAAACGCCTGCTAGTTTCGAGCCTTCCATTGATTACGTGGTGACAAAGGTAGGTTTATTTTACTTGAGATTTGTTTGTCATATTTTGAGTTGTTTTGGAATTGAAATTTATGGGATATTGGTTCGTGGATTTGAGCCTATGCATGTAGAACATATTATACTGGAAAGTTTAGCATGGTTGTAGCTTTTGATTCGTTTAACACTTTAACTTTGTTCAAAGTTCATACGCCTGCCTAGTCTTGGAAGATAACTAGTGAGCTCTTTTCTTATTTAGTCAACTGAGGAGTAATCGAGTTCTTGTTTTCCAAATCTATCTTAGTTATTTTGTGTATAAAAAATCCGAATTTGTACGGTCTTACAAGCCCACTGCAAGTAGATATTGTCCTTTTTGGGTTTTCCCTTGTGGGCTTCCCTCAAGGTTTTAAAACGCATATGTTAGGGGAGAGGTTTCTACACTCTTATAAAGAATGTTTTGTTTCCCTCTCCAACCGATGTAGGATCTCACAATCCATCCCTTTCGGGCTCTAGCGTCCTCGTTAACACACTGCTTGGTGTCTACACCCTCCTTCGGGGTTTAGCTTCCTTGTTGGCACATCGCCCGGTGTTTGGCTTTGATACCATTTGTAATTGCCCAAGCCCATCGCTAGCTGATGCTTTCCCTTCCTGGTTTTCTCTCAGGGTTTTAAGACACGTCTAATAGGGGAAGGTTTCCACACTCTTATAAAGAATGTTTTGTTCCCCTCTCCAATCGACGTGGGATCTGATATATAAATATTGAGTATTCCAGAGAAGATTTTTGCATTTTCTTCCTTGTGTGTTACCAGTTTCCTTCAAATATTCTTTCTTACAGGAACTTTGTGATCTATAGACGACAATTTGTCCTTGCTATATTTTCTTATCCATTTTTAGAAAGTTTGATGTACGTATATGATTAATGCAGCATTGCCATATCTTCCTGTTAGCTTACTTAATGACAGTTGATACTTTACACATGTTTTCATCTTCATTACTAGTGACCCTGCTTTCTCCCCACATCTGTCTCCCACGTCTTTATCTCTCTTCTTCCTTATAGTAAGTTGTTTCTGCATGTTTTTTTGTTGCAGATTCCCAGATTTGCTTTCGAAAAGTTCCCAGGTTCTCAACCAATATTGACTACTCAGATGAAATCAGTTGGTGAAGCTATGGCTCTTGGCCGCACTTTCCAAGAGTCCTTTCAAAAAGCTGTAAGATCATTGGAATGTGGCTACTCTGGATGGGGTTGTGAACCCATTAAACAACTTGATTGGGATTGGGAACAATTGAAGTATAGCCTCCGAGTTCCTAATCCCGATCGCATTCATACTGTATATGCTGCAATGAAGAAGGGAATGAAAGTGGATGATATTCACGAGCTGAGTTACATTGACAAGTGGTTTCTTACTCAGTTAAAGGAGTTGGTGGATGTGGAGCAATACCTCTTGGCTCAAAGCTTGTCTAATTTGACAAAGGAAGATTTCTATGAAGTGAAAAGAAGAGGTTTCAGTGATAAGCAGATAGCATTTGCCACTAAATCAACTGAGAAGGAGGTGCGCTCTAAGAGAATATCTCTGGGTGTCCTCCCAGCTTATAAACGGGTGGATACATGTGCTGCAGAATTTGAGGCAAACACCCCTTACATGTATTCTTCTTATGATTTTGAGTGTGAATCAGCCCCAACTCAAAAGAAAAAGGTCTTGATCTTGGGTGGTGGCCCGAACCGTATTGGTCAGGGTATTGAATTTGACTACTGTTGCTGCCATACTTCATTTGCTCTGCAGGTTTGTGTTCCTTTTTCCAGTATTTCCTGGTCGTTAGTTGTAACAACCCAAGTCCACCGCTAGTAAATATTGTCCTCTTTTAAGCTCAAAGAGGACAATATCTGCTAGCGGTGGGCTTGGGCTGTTACAAATGGTATCAAAGTCAGACATCGAGCGGTGTGCCAGCGAGGATGTTGGGCCCCCAAGAGGGGTGGATTGTGAGATCCCATATCTGTTGGAGAAAGGAACGAAACATTCCTTATAAGTGTGTGGAAACCTCTCGTTAGTAGATGCGTATTAAAACATTGAGGGGAAGCCCAAAGAGGACAATATTTGCTAGCGGTGGGCTTGGGCTGTTACAAATGGTATCAAAGCCAGACACCGAGCGGTGTGCCAACAAGGATGCTGGGCCCCCAAGGGGGGTGGACTGTGAGATCTCACATCAATTGGAGAGGGGAATGAAATATTCCTTATAAGTGTGTGGAAACCTCTCCCTAGTAGACACGTTACTTTGAGTAACACTTTTAGCACTGTGCTGCATATCATACTTTTTATCATGTACGATGGATGGTTATTATTTATCCTAGCTTGTTACTTTAAATTTGCACTCAACTTCTTGGTTTTGCAGGATGCTGGATATGAGACAATCATGATGAACTCAAATCCCGAAACAGTGTCGACAGATTACGATACAAGTGATCGGCTGTACTTCGAACCCTTGACAGTTGAAGATGTTTTTAACATTATTGCTTTGGAACGTCCAGACGGCATCATTGTGCAATTTGGAGGCCAAACGCCATTGAAATTGGCTCTCCCCATACAGCGGTTTTTAGATGAGAACAAGCTCAAATGTGCCAGTGGTGATGGCTATGTTCGCATATGGGGAACTTCTCCCGACTCCATAGATGCGGCCGAAGACAGAGAAAGGTTCAATGCGATCCTTAACGAGTTAAAGATAGAACAACCAAGAGGGGGCATTGCCAAGAGTGAAGCTGATGCACTCTCCATTGCTAAGGATATAGGTTATCCAGTTGTTGTCCGACCGTCTTATGTTCTAGGTGGTAGGGCAATGGAAATTGTGTACAGTGACGACAAACTCGTTACTTACCTTGAAAATGCTGTGGAAGTGGATCCCGAACGTCCCGTATTAGTCGACAAATATCTATCTGATGCTATTGAAATCGATATCGATGCATTAGCTGATTCACATGGGAATGTGACAATTGGTGGGATAATGGAGCATATTGAGTTGGCTGGCGTCCATTCGGGCGACTCTGCTTGTTCACTCCCAACGAAAACAATCCCATCGTCTTGCCTCGACACCATCAGGAACTGGACAACAAAATTGGCCAAGAGGCTAAATGTCTGTGGGCTTATGAACTGTCAGTATGCAATCACCATGGCAGGGGAGGTTTTCTTGCTCGAAGCAAATCCACGCGCTTCCCGTACCGTCCCATTTGTATCTAAAGCAATCGGGCACCCATTGGCCAAGTATGCTTCCCTTGTGATGTCTGGGAAGTCTCTATATGAGCTTGGCTTCACCAAAGAGGTAATCCCAAAACACGTGTCGGTGAAGGAAGCCGTCCTTCCTTTTGAGAAGTTTCAAGGCAGCGATGTGATATTAGGACCTGAAATGAGGAGCACGGGTGAGGTTATGGGTCTTGATTTCCAGTTTCCTATTGCATTTGCAAAAGCTCAAATAGCTGCTGGGAATAAACTACCACTTTCTGGAAGTCTGTTCCTCAGTTTGAACGACTTAACAAAGCCCCACCTCTCCAAAATAGCCAAGGCATTCTTAGAGCTCGGATTCAGCATCATCGCAACTTCTGGAACCGCCCACGTTCTCGAATCAGAAGACATTCCCGTCGAGCGAGTGCTGAAGCTGCACGAGGGGCGACCTCACGCCGGTGACATACTTGCTAATGGACAGATTCAGCTGATGATTATCACTAGTTCTGGCGATGATCTCGATCAGATCGATGGACGTCATTTGAGGCGAATGGCTCTTGCATACAAAGTCCCTATAATAACGACAGTGGCTGGAGCATTGGCAACTGCAGAAGCCATAAAGAGCCTCAAAACGAGCTCGGTTTCGATGATTCCTCTTCAGGACTACTTCGTCGAGACTAAAAGCGGGAGTCGAACGGAGGACTTGCAGTCGGCTTCAATATGATTCTGCTGTATATAGTAAGTGTTTATAATGCTTCAATTACAAGTTCTAACCCATAAATTATTAGTTATTCATTATGGTTTCGCCTTCTGTTCTTCCCAGGCTCTCTCAAAGTTCGGCTTTGCTAGTCCTTATAATTTGTTCTTACCGTAGCAAATTTTAGACTGGAAGACGGCTGTTTTGGTATGGACTTGGAACTTGTATAATTTGTTGACTTTTTTGATCTGCTAATAATATATTCCATAGATGAAATTAGAGCGGGTTGTGAGTTGGGTCGGATTGAGTCGAGATATTTTTTAGGTCCAACCCAGTTGTTCGGGTTTTAATTTTGTCAACCAAAATAGCCTTCTTAAATAATATACCCAATCTAATTATAATATCTTGGGTTGGATTGGTTCGAGTTATTCTTCATTTACCCGTTGCAGCTATTGTCGGTTGATCGTCGATCACAATTCCCTGCTTTGACCTACTAATTTTGATTGACACTTACTCTTCATCGTTGTCCCTTCATACGAGGGGAAGTCCAAAAAGGAAAATCCATAGATGACAATATTTACTAGTGGTGGGCTTGAGTCGTTAAAATGGTATCAGAGCTAGACATCGGGCAATGAGTCAGCAAGGAAACTAAGTCCGGAAGGGAGGTGGACACGAATCAGTGTGCCAACAAAGACGTTGGGCCCTAAAGGGAGGTGGATTGTGAAATCTTACCTCGGTTGGGAGGAGAACAAAACATTCTTTATAAGGTCCCACATCGATTGGAGAAGGGAACGAGTGCCAATTAGGACGTCGACGCCAAAAGTAGTGGTGGTGAGATCCCATATCATTTGGGAGGAGGACGGAACATTTTTTTATAAGGGTGTCGAAACTTATCCCTAATAGACACGTTTTAAAAACCTTGAGTGGAAGCCGAAAAGGGGAAGCTGAAAAGGTAAAAAAGACAATATCTACTGATAAACTAAATTTTTTAGTCTCTGTCACATGTTTTTTAAACAAATTGTTATTTAAAAGGTATTTTTTTTTAGTGATTTAATAATTCTACTTTGTAAATTAATTATTAAGCATTCAAAAAAATCACATTAAATTATAAGAAAATTACTTTTAGAATTATGGAAACCTTAAAAAACGATTTTTATTTTCAAATAAATAATTTATAATTAAATCACTTTTCTCATTCCAAATATGCTTTAAAATGATTTTCTTTAAATTTAAAATAATATTCAAACTCATTTGACTATTCAATTAAAATAATTATTTGAAATTAGACCCATTTATTTATAACATAAATAAATGTTTTTTTTTAGTTTAATAATATATGAACGAAAATTTAAATTTCTAATATTTTAGTTGAAAACATTGAAATTCCAATCATATTTTGAATTGAATTTTTTTTTTAATTAAAACTATATAATATGTTATATCAACTATTAGATTTTTCAACGTTTTGTTCCCTCCCTAATAATGTTCGAAGATTTTACTTTTTTGCCCTTATCGCTATATATTTCCATGTGCAAATGTACTTGATGTTGGAATTAGAAAGTCGGAGTGTTCGTGAATTGTGTTGGGTTAAATCGAGCTGAGACATTTTTTAAACCGAACCCAACTCTTCAGGTTGTAAAGTTTTCAACTCGAACAACCCTGATTAAATAATGAACTCAAAATAGACACTTTGAACGTTCATAGGTACAAAATTAAAAGGCGGAGAGTATTTTGAAAGTAACGAAGACACAAAATTGTGATAAATCCTTTACGTTCACGAACGGTCCTATTAGAGAGGGACGAAGTATTCTTTAAAGAGGTGTGGAAACCTCTCCCTATTAGACGCGTTTTAAAATCGTGAGGCTGACGATGATGCGTAACAGGTCAAAGCAGACAATATCTGCTTGCAGTGGAATTCAACTGTTATATATGAAATCAGAGCTAGATATCGAGCTGTGTGTTAACGAGGACGTTGTACTCCCATGTACATGAAAACCTCTCCCTAGCATACGCGTTTTAAAACTGTAAAGCTGACGGCGATATGTAACGGGCTAAAATGGACAATATCTACTAACATTAGGCTTGGGCAGTTACAGAAACCGTAAAGTTCTTATAAAAATAAAACACATCATACAACCTTAATGAACATTAATCAATCACTGGGCCCTCCATATATAAAGTAGGCAACCCAACACCACAAGCAAAGGAAAGACGAACACCTCGTTCCCCACACGAAAGACTTTTAACTTCTTTCACTTTCTCGGGAAAATGATTTAGGGTTCGTTTGTAATTATCTTCAAATATTCGTAAACATTTTCTTTTTCTTTAAAAAATTATTTCAAACTGAAAAAAATCTCGTTTTACTGAAATTGTACGTGTCAAAAATATAAACGAAGGATCGAGAAGAACCGTACCAATTTTCAATAATTGAACGGCTCAATCCTAATTTTAAATTCTAGATCTCGAGATCATTAGGTTATACGTAAAATGGAATGAAAAGTATAATAAAAGTAAGAGCTACGTTATTGTGACACCTAAAACATAATGATAATATAAGGACTTGATGGTTACATGTTGGGTATATAATGGCGCCCTACCAACTATAGTAATGATAGAAGAGGGTAGCTCAATCGTTTGTTCTGATATGTGAATGCATGCATTCCACGTCAATGATGATCGATAAATTGTATGGATTAAAGTCGGGATATAAACTATCAAATCGAACATAGTTCAGTGAATCAACTAATATGTCCACACCGCTCGGGATTTGGCTCTAATATCATTTGTAACAGCCCAAGTTCACTGTTAGTAGATATTGTCGTCTTTAGGTTTTTTCTTCCGAGCGGCTTGAGTGCCACCATCCTTACTGACACACTTCTCGAAATCTGACTCTGATACCATTTGTAGCAGCCCCATCTCACGGCTAGCAGATATTGTCTTCTTTAGGTTTTTTCTTTCGAGCGACTTGAGTGCCTTGCGTCCTTACTGGCACACTTCTCGAAATCTGGCTTGGATGCCATTTGTAACAGCCCAAGCCCACCGCTAGCAGATATTATCATCTTTAGGTTTTTTTCTTTCGGGCGGCTTCATTACCTACCGTCCTTACCGACACACTTCTC
The DNA here is from genome assembly GCF_002806865.2 of Cucurbita pepo subsp. pepo. Classification (NCBI taxonomy): domain Eukaryota; kingdom Viridiplantae; phylum Streptophyta; class Magnoliopsida; order Cucurbitales; family Cucurbitaceae; genus Cucurbita; species Cucurbita pepo. The sequence goes on from NC_036643.1 coordinate 5,484,757, forward strand.
GAAATCTGACTCTGATACCATTTGTAGCAGCTCCAGCTCACCGCTAGCAGATATTGTTCTCTTTAGGTTTTTTCTTCTGGACGGCTTGAGTGCCTTGTGTCCTTACTAGCACACTGCTCGAAATCTGGCTCGGATACCATTTGTAACAGTCTCAGCCCACCGCTAGCAGATATTGTTCTCTTTAGGTTTTTTCTTCCAGGCGGCTTGAGTGCCTACCGTCCTTACTGGCACATTTCTCGAAATCTGACTCTGATACCATTTGTAGCAGCCCCAACCCACCGCTAGCAGATATTGTTCTCTTTAGCTTTTTTCTTTCGAGCGGCTTGAGTGTCTAGCATCCTTGTTGGCACGCTGTTCGAAACCTGACTCTGATACCATTTGTAAAAGCCCCAGCCCACCGCTAGCAGATATTGTCCTCTTTAAATTTTTTCTTCCGAGCAACTTGAGTGTCTTGTGCCCTTACTGGCACACTTCTCGAAATCTAGCTCGAATACTATTTGTAACAGTCTAAGCTCACCGCTAGCAGATATTGTCTTCTTCAGGTTTTTTCTTCCGGGCGGCTTGAGTGCCTGGCAACTTCAATATATTATTTGGAGTTGATAAATTTTAACTAATGTTTACAATTACTTGATAGTAATATTTTATGTTATTTACTCTTTATATAAAATTTATTATTATTATTTAATTAATTATTATTTTTATTTAATATTATATTATACTAAATTGATTATTTGTCAATATGTATAATGTAATATTAAAAAGTTTTAAACAAAATTTTAATTTATTTACTGTCTTGTCTTTTAGTTTAATTTGATAATGAATTTATCTTCAAATTCTACTGACCGTCACAGTCATACATCTTCAATCATGCAGTATCGTGATTTTCATACGCTCACGACAAGTTTTAAGGATTCAAGTCCCATTCACATTTTCTTGTCCGGTTTTGTGGCTTTGTTAGATTGTCAGCGAGGTTTGTCTTTGCCAACCGAACACAACTCGTGCAGAATCCATGCTTGATCGACCACACACATCATTCGTGCGTGCATGTTCAATCGTGTGCAATACAATCACGTCACATCTCATTGTCATCTCGGTTCCCAACAACACAATCCATGCATCATGATACCATCCCATATCTCAAAAAAACATCAACCATCTAGGTTTGCTTGAACACATCTGTTGGGAATTGACCCACGTGTAGATCATTTCATTGGGACATCCCGAACATCCATCCATCCAGGTGCTCTCGAGTATCAGACTCTCCCGTGTCCATGCTACGAAACCATTTACGACATACGTTTCAGATAGTGGTGCATAATCCAACTTCTGATACATGAGTTGGAGCGCAATACCGACAATGTCGTCTAGTACTATCCTTGAAATACCCTTTTTAAAAAAGAAGTCGTCTGAGACATTCGTCCACGTTGTGACACACATCTGTGCCACAAGTTAGCTCCCTTAGGTCTCGAACCCAAAAGTGTTTTAGTTTTTTTTTTTTTTAATTAATATGTAAAGAGTTAAAATAAATTAAAATTTTATATTATCCCATACTATTTTTAGTACAATGTAATAATATTTTTTAATACTATAAGAAACCATTTCATTAATTAGAATCTTTATAATATATATATATATATATATATATATGTATTTAACTAACCTTATCTCTCATTTATACCTTATATTAATAACTAAAATCTCATCAATTTCGAACATCGAACATTCACAAGTAATAAATAATCACTAACAATAGATACAAATGACAAATATTGAAAGTACGGTAAGGTTGTAACCCTATTTTCGAGTTGGTCGAGTTAATCCGACAAAAAAAAAAAAAAAAAA